>NW_027315774.1:15000-177500 GCF_026437365.1 Eucyclogobius newberryi
ATGCCTCTGACGCCCCTGCGATGCCTCTGAGGCCCCTGCGATGCCTCTGAGGCCCTCCATGTGGCGCCAACTCCATTTGGGGAACCACTGATCAAACTAAATTAAAACAAATTTGATAAAACATGTTTGTGTGATGGTGGTGTGATGGTTTAGACCTGGTTTAGTCCTGGTTTGGACCTGGTTTAGTCCTGGTTTAGTCCTGGTTAGAATAGACTCTGTTTTGTTGATGGAATTGCGCTTTCTGATGACATCACAGAGGGATTCTAATTCTGTAATTTTTTACTTTTATTTGTCACATTTTCTTCACAAACTTCGACTTGTCAAACTGTGATCATTATTTACACATAAACAAGTCAGAATTAGACAAATGAAAGAGTTATGTTCTCTCTTTCCGTGTCTCTTCATGTCTCCGTCCTCACCTGTCTCTGGGGGTTTATGGGACGTCCGGCGACGACGCTGTGGATAGGGGCGGGGCTTGTGTCACACGGGGCGGCGTCCCTCCAGGTCGTGTTTGTGTAGCGCCTGTGAGCATTAGTGCTAATTGGTTTGCTCATAATGCCGAGTGGGAGCTAATCAGGCCAGTGTTGATGGGAGCATTAATTAGCCTCCAGCGAGCGCGGTTAACAAGGCCCGGATTCAGCCGGTGTTAGCATGACGTTAGCATGATGTTAGCATGATGTGGAGAGCGGATCGAGAACACGGCAGGTCAATTCCCTCGTGGCCTTCCTCGCGTCTGTCTCAAGCTCTGTCCAGGTTTATAATTGTACTCATAATTGTTTCCTAGCAACCAGACTGTAAACAAGAGCCAGACTCATACATACACACAAACACAAACAACACAACAGTTCTGACCTGACACAATAAGACCATAAAACACCTTTATTTAGTCCAACCATGGTTTAAACTGTCTCTGTGTCGCACACTGATGACATCACACTGATGATGTCACACTGATGACGTCACACTGGTGACGTCACACTGATTACATCACACTGATGACATCACACTGATGACATCACACTGGTGACATCACACTGATGACATCATGACTTCACACTGGTGACATCACACTGGTGACATCACACTGGCGACATCACACTGATGACATCACACTGATGACATCATGACTTCACACTGGTGACATCACACTGGTGACATCACACTGGCGACATCACACTGATGACATCACACTGATGACATCATGACATCACACTGGTGACATCACATTGATGACATCACACTGATGACATCATGACATCACATTGATGACGTCACACTGGTGACATCACACTGATGACATCACACTGATGACATCATACTGGTGACATCACACTGGTTACATCACATTGATGACATCACACTGGTGACATCACACTGGTGACATCACACTGGTGACATCACACTGATGACATCACACTGGTGACATCACACTGGTGACATCACACTGGTGACATCACACTGATGACATCACACTGATGACATCATGACATCACACTGGTGACATCACACTGGCGACATCACATTGATGACATCACAATGGCGACATCACACTGATGACATCACATTGATGACGTCACACTGGTGACGTCGCACTGGTGACATCACACTGATGACATCACACTGATGATGTCACACTGGTGACATCACATTGATGACATCACACTGATGACGTCACACTGGTGACGTCACACTGATGACATCAAACTGATGACATCATGACATCACACTGATGACATCACACTGATGACATCACACTGGCGACATCACACTAGTGACATCACACTGTTGACATCACACTGATGACGTCACACTGGTGACATCAGGCTGATGACATCACACTGATGACATCATGACATCACACTGGTGACATCACACTGATGACATCACACTGGTCCTCAGAGGCAACTGTTGTTGTGATTTTGGGCCTTACAAAAATAAATTGATTTGATTTGACTGGTGACATCACACTGATGACATCACACTGATGACATCACACTGATGACGTCACACTGGTGACATCACACTGGTGACATCACACTGATGACGTCACACTGATGACGTCACACTGGTGACACCATGACATCACACTGATGACATCACACTGATGACGTCACACTGGTGACGTCACACTAGTGACATCACACTGATGACATCACACTGATGACATCACACTGATGACATCACACTGATGACGTCACACTGATGACGTCACACTGGTGATATCACACTGATGTCATCACACTGATGATGTCACACTGGTGACATCACACTGATGACATCAAACTGATGACGTCACACTAGTGACATCACACTGATGACATCACACTGATGACGTCACACTGATGACATCATGACATCACACTGATGACATCACACTGATGACATCACACTGATGACATCACACTGATGACGTCACACTGATGACATCACACTGGTGACATCACACTGATGACATCACACTGATGACATCACACTGGTGACATCACACTGGTGACATCACACTGATGACATCATGACATCACACTGATGACATCACACTGATGACGTCACACTGGTGACGTCACACTAGTGACATCACACTGATGACATCACACTGATGACATCACACTGATGACGTCACACTGGTGACATTACACTGATGACATCACAGAGAGACTCAGCTCTACTTCTGTCGTTTTAAACTCTGGTTTGTCTAAATATCTTCACAAACGTTAACTTCACAGAAGTAAAACTGTGACATTTACCACAGATGCCCTCCCACAAACACAATGAAAACACAGTTCAACTCGATGGCGCCACCTTCAGCTCAGAACACTTTTATTAATGACATTTAATACGGTGCTTGACCAGGGGCCCCGGCGTTTGACTAGGGGCCCGGCGTTTGGCGAGGCACCACTTATTTTGCCTTCACTTCTTCTTTTTCTTGAGCAACTGAAAGAGAAAAGGACATTTAAAAACACGTCATTCATATTCATAAAACATCTGAGAAAATATAAGATGGAGAAACGTCAATTAAAGTCGATATTCAGAAAAATATGTTGAAAAAAATACCTTGTTGTGCCTGGATTTGTCCTTTTATTGCTTTATTATTTAGCTGTTTTTTATTCTGTCGTTTTTCTTTCTGATCTGGTTTTATTTTTTCATTGTTTGTTTGGATCTTGTTCTTGATATTAAACGGTGCAGCGCTCCCTAAGTGAATGACCTCTGACCTCCAGCGCTCCCTAAGTGAATGACCTCTGACCTCTGACCTCCAGCACTCCCTAAGTGAATGACCTCTGACCTCCAGCGCTCCCTAAGTGAATGACCTCTGACCTCTGACCTGCATCACTCCCTAAGTGAATGACCTCTGACCTTGGACCTCCAGCGCTCCCTCAGTGAATGACCTCTGACCTTTCTGACCTTGGACCTCCAGCGCTCCCTCCGTGAATGACCTTTGACCTCGGACCTCCAGCGCTCCCCAAGTGAATGACCTCTGACCTCGGACCTCCAATGCTCCCTAAGTGAATGACCTCTGACCTCGGACCTCCAGCGCTCCCTAAGTGAATGACCTCTGACCTCGGACCTCCAATGCTCCCTAAGTGAATGAGCTCGGACCTCCAGCGCTCCCTAAGTGAATGACCTCTGACCTTGGACCTCCAGCGCTCCCTCCGTGAATGACCTTTGACCTCGGACCTCCAGTGCTCCCTAAGTGAATGACCTCTGACCTCGGACCTCCAATGCTCCCTAAGTGAATGACCTCTGACCTTGGACCTCCAGCGCTCCCTAAGTGAATGACCTCTGACCTTGGACCTCCAGAGCTCCCTCAGTGAATGACCTCTGACCTCGGACCTCCAGTGCTCCCTAAGTGAATGACCTCTGACCTCGGACCTCCAGTGGTCCCTAAGTGAATGACCTCTGACCTCGGACCTCCAGTGCCCCCTAAGTGAATGACCTCTGACCTTGGACCTCCAGCGCTCCCAAGTGAATGACCTCGGACCTCCAGCGCTCCCTAAGTGAATGACCTCTGACCTCGGACCTCCAGTACTCCCTCAGTGAATGACCTCTGACCTCCAGCGCTCCCTTAGTGAATGACCTCTGACCTCGGACCTCCAGTGCCCCCTAAGTGAATGACCTCGGACCTCCAGTACTCCCTCAGTGAATGACCTCTGACCTCGGACCTCCAGTGGCCCCTAAGTAAATGACCTCTGACCTTGGACCTCCAGCGCTCCCAAGTGAATGACCTCGGACCTCCAGCGCTCCCTAAGTGAATGACCTCTGACCTCGGACCTCCAGTACTCCCTCAGTGAATGACCTCTGACCTCGGACCTCCAATGCTCACTAAGTGAATGACCTCTGACCTCGGACTTCCAGCGCTCGGACCTCCAGCGCTCCCTAAGTGAATGAGCTCTGACCTCCAGCACTCCCTAAGTGAATGACCTCTGACCTTGGACCTCCAGCGCTCCCTCCGTGAATGACCTTTGACCTCGGACCTCCAGCGCTCCTTAAGTGAATGACCTCTGACCTCGGACCTCCAATGCTCCCTAAGTGAATGACCTCTGACCTTGGACCTCCAGCGCTCCCAAGTGAATGACCTCGGACCTCCAGCGTTCCCTAAGTGAATGACCTCTGACCTCGGACCTCCAGTACTCCCTCAGTGAATGACCTCTGACCTCCAGTGCCCCCTAAGTGAATGACCTCTGACCTTGGACCTCCAGCGCTCCCAAGTGAATGACCTCGGACCTCCATTGCTCCCTAAGTGAATGACCTCTGACCTCGGACCTCCAGTACTCCCTCAGTGAATGACCTCTGACCTCTGACCTCCAGCGCTCCCTTAGTGAATGACCTCTGATCTCGGACCTCCAGTGCCTCCTAAGTGAATGACCTCGGACCTCCAGTACTCCCTCAGTGAATGACCTCTGACCTCCAGCGCTCCCTTAGTGAATGAACTCTGACCTCTGACCTCCAGCACTCCCTCAGTGAATGACCTCTGACCTCCAGCGCTCCCTAAGTGAATGACCTCTGACCTTGGACCTCCAGCGCTCCCTAAGTGAATGACCTCTGACCTCGGACCTCCAGCGCTCCCTCAGTGAATGACCTCTGACCTTGGACCTCCAGCACTCCCTAAGTGAATGAACTTGGACCTCCAGCGCTCCCTAAGTGAATGACCTCTGACCTCGGACCTCCAGCGCTCCCTAAGTGAATGACCTCTGACCTCGGACCTCCAGCTCTCCCTAAGTGAATGACCTCTGACCTCTGACCTCCAGCACTCCCTAAGTGAATGACCTCTGACCTTGGACCTCCAGCGCTCCCTCAGTGAATGACCTCTGACCTTTCTGACCTTGGACCTCCAGCGCTCCCTCCGTGAATGACCTTTGACCTCGGACCTCCAGCGCTCCCCAAGTGAATGACCTCTGACCTCGGACCTCCAATGCTCCCTAAGTGAATGACCTCTGACCTCGGACCTCCAGCGCTCCCTAAGTGAATGACCTCTGACCTCGGACCACCAATGCTCCCTAAGTGAATGACCTCTGACCTCGGACCTCCAGCGCTCGGACCTCCAGCGCTCCCTAAGTGAATGAGCTCTGACCTCCAGCGCTCCCTAAGTGAATGACCTCTGACCTCTGACCTCCAGCGCTCCCTTAGTGAATGACCTCTGACCTCGGACCTCCAATGCTCCCTAAGTGAATGACCTCTGACCTTGGACCTCCAATGCTCCCTAAGTGAATGACCTCTGACCTCTGACCTCCAGCACTCCCTAAGTGAATGACCTCTGACCTCCAGCGCTCCCTAAGTGAATGACCTCTGACCTCTGACCTGCAGCACTCCCTAAGTGAATGACCTCTGACCTTGGACCTCCAGCGCTCCCTCAGTGAATGACCTCTGACCTTTCTGACCTTGGACCTCCAGCGCTCCCTCCGTGAATGACCTTTGACCTCGGACCTCCAGCGCTCCCCAAGTGAATGACCTCTGACCTCGGACCTCCAGTACTCCCTCAGTGAATGACCTCTGACCTCTGACCTCCAGCGCTCCCTTAGTGAATGACCTCTGATCTCGGACCTCCAGTACTCCCTCAGTGAATGACCTCTGACCTCCAGCGCTCCCTTAGTGAATGAACTCTGACCTCTGACCTCCAGCACTCCCTCAGTGAATGACCTCTGACCTCCAGCGCTCCCTAAGTGAATGACCTCTGACCTTGGACCTCCAGCGCTCCCTAAGTGAATGACCTCTGACCTCGGACCTCCAGCGCTCCCTCAGTGAATGACCTCTGACCTTGGACCTCCAGCACTCCCTAAGTGAATGAACTTGGACCTCCAGCGCTCCCTAAGTGAATGACCTCTGACCTCGGACCTCCAGCGCTCCCTAAGTGAATGACCTCTGACCTTGGACCTCCAGCTCTCCCTAAGTGAATGACCTCTGACCTCTGACCTCCAGCACTCCCTAAGTGAATGACCTCTGACCTTGGACCTCCAGCGCTCCCTCAGTGAATGACCTCTGACCTTTCTGACCTTGGACCTCCAGCGCTCCCTCCGTGAATGACCTTTGACCTCGGACCTCCAGCGCTCCCCAAGTGAATGACCTCTGACCTCGGACCACCAATGCTCCCTAAGTGAATGACCTCTGACCTCGGACCTCCAGCGCTCCCTAAGTGAATGACCTCTGACCTCGGACCACCAATGCTCCCTAAGTGAATGACCTCTGACCTCGGACCTCCAGCGCTCGGACCTCCAGCGCTCCCTAAGTGAATGAGCTCTGACCTCCAGCGCTCCCTAAGTGAATGACCTCTGACCTCCAGCGCTCCCTTAGTGAATGACCTCTGACCTCGGACCTCCAATGCTCCCTAAGTGAATGACCTCTGACCTTGGACCTCCAATGCTCCCTAAGTGAATGACCTCTGACCTCTGACCTCCAGCACTCCCTAAGTGAATGACCTCTGACCTCCAGCGCTCCCTAAGTGAATGACCTCTGACCTCTGACCTGCAGCACTCCCTAAGTGAATGACCTCTGACCTTGGACCTCCAGCGCTCCCTAAGTGAATGACCTCTGACCTTGGACCTCCAGCGCTCCCTCCGTGAATGACCTTTGACCTCGGACCTCCAGTGCTCCCTAAGTGAATGACCTCTGACCTCGGACCTCCAATGCTCCCTAAGTGAATGACCTCTGACCTTGGACCTCCAGCGCTCCCTAAGTGAATGACCTCTGACCTTGGACCTCCAGAGCTCCCTCAGTGAATGACCTCTGACCTCGGACCTCCAGTGCTCCCTAAGTGAATGACCTCTGACCTCGGACCTCCAGTGCTCCCTAAGTGAATGACCTCTGACCTCGGACCTCCAGTGCCCCCTAAGTGAATGACCTCTGACCTTGGACCTCCAGCGCTCCCTAAGTGAATGACCTCTGACCTCGGACCTCCAGCGCTCCCTCAGTGAATGACCTCTGACCTTGGACCTCCAGCACTCCCTAAGTGAATGAACTTGGACCTCCAGCGCTCCCTAAGTGAATGACCTCTGACCTCGGACCTCCAGCGCTCCCTAAGTGAATGACCTCTGACCTCGGACCTCCAGCTCTCCCTAAGTGAATGACCTCTGACCTCTGACCTCCAGCACTCCCTAAGTGAATGACCTCTGACCTTGGACCTCCAGCGCTCCCTCCGTGAATGACCTTTGACCTCGGACCTCCAGCGCTCCTTAAGTGAATGACCTCTGACCTCGGACCTCCAATGCTCCCTAAGTGAATGACCTCTGACCTTGGACCTCCAGCGCTCCCTCAGTGAATGACCTCTGACCTCGGACCTCCAGCGCTCCCTCAGCAAATGACCTCTGACCTCCAGCTTGTAACGCTCCCTCAGTAAATGACCTCTGACCTTGGACCTCCAGCGCTCCCTAAGTGAATGACCTCTAACCTCGGACCTCCAGCACTCCCTCAGTGAATGACCTCTGACCTCGGACCTCCAGCGCTCCCTAAGTGAATGACCTCTGACCTTGGACCTCCAGTGCCCCCTAAGTGAATGACCTCTGACCTCGGACCTCCAGTACTCCCTCAGTGAATGACCTCTGACCTCCAGTGCCCCCTAAGTGAATGACCTCTGACCTTGGACCTCCAGCGCTCCCAAGTGAATGACCTCGGACCTCCAGCGCTCCCTAAGTGAATGACCTCTGACCTCGGACCTCCAGTACTCCCTCAGTGAATGACCTCTGACCTCTGACCTCCAGCGCTCCCTTAGTGAATGACCTCTGATCTCGGACCTCCAGTGCCTCCTAAGTGAATGACCTCGGACCTCCAGTACTCCCTCAGTGAATGACCTCTGACCTCCAGCGCTCCCTTAGTGAATGAACTCTGACCTCGGACCTCCAGCACTCCCTCAGTGAATGACCTCTGACCTCCAGCGCTCCCTAAGTGAATGACCTCTGACCTTGGACCTCCAGCGCTCCCTAAGTGAATGACCTCTGACCTCGGACCTCCAGCGCTCCCTCAGTGAATGACCTCTGACCTTGGACCTCCAGCACTCCCTAAGTGAATGAACTTGGACCTCCAGCGCTCCCTAAGTGAATGACCTCTGACCTCGGACCTCCAGCGCTCCCTAAGTGAATGACCTCTGACCTCGGACCTCCAGCTCTCCCTAAGTGAATGACCTCTGACCTCTGACCTCCAGCACTCCCTAAGTGAATGACCTCTGACCTTGGACCTCCAGCGCTCCCTCAGTGAATGACCTCTGACCTTTCTGACCTTGGATCTCCAGCGCTCCCTCCGTGAATGACCTTTGACCTCGGACCTCCAGCGCTCCCCAAGTGAATGACCTCTGACCTCGGACCTCCAATGCTCCCTAAGTGAATGACCTCTGACCTCGGACCTCCAGCGCTCCCTAAGTGAATGACCTCTGACCTCGGACCACCAATGCTCCCTAAGTGAATGACCTCTGACCTCGGACCTCCAGCGCTCGGACCTCCAGCGCTCCCTAAGTGAATGAGCTCTGACCTCCAGCGCTCCCTAAGTGAATGACCTCTGACCTCTGACCTCCAGCGCTCCCTTAGTGAATGACCTCTGACCTCGGACCTCCAATGCTCCCTAAGTGAATGACCTCTGACCTTGGACCTCCAGCGCTCCCTCCGTGAATGACCTTTGACCTCGGACCTCCAGCGCTCCTTAAGTGAATGACCTCTGACCTCGGACCTCCAATGCTCCCTAAGTGAATGACCTCTGACCTTGGACCTCCAGCGCTCCCTCAGTGAATGACCTCTGACCTCGGACCTCCAGCTCTCCCTAAGTGAATGACCTCTGACCTCTGACCTCCAGCTCTCCCTAAGTGAATGACCTCTGACCTCCAGCACTCCCTAAGTGAATGACCTCTGACCTTGGACCTCCAGCGCTCCCTCCGTGAATGACCTTTGACCTCGGACCTCCAGTGCTCCCCAAGTGAATGACCTCTGACCTCGGACCTCCAATGCTCCCTAAGTGAATGACCTCTGACCTCGGACCTCCAATGCTCCCTAAGTGAATGACCTCTGACCTTGGACCTCCAGCGCTCCCTCAGTGAATGACCTCTGACCTCGGACCTCCAGCTCTCCCTAAGTGAATGACCTCTGACCTCTGACCTCCAGCACTCCCTAAGTGAATGACCTCTGACCTTGGACCTCCAGCGCTCCCTCAGTGAATGACCTCTGACCTTTCTGACCTTGGACCTCCAGCGCTCCCTCCGTGAATGACCTTTGACCTCGGACCTCCAGCGCTCCCCAAGTGAATGACCTCTGACCTCGGACCTCCAATGCTCCCTAAGTGAATGACCTCTGACCTCGGACCTCCAGCGCTCCCTAAGTGAATGACCTCTGACCTCGGACCACCAATGCTCCCTAAGTGAATGACCTCTGACCTCGGACCTCCAGCGCTCGGACCTCCAGCGCTCCCTAAGTGAATGAGCTCTGACATCCAGCGCTCCCTAAGTGAATGACCTCTGACCTCTGACCTCCAGCGCTCCCTTAGTGAATGACCTCTGACCTCGGACCTCCAATGCTCCCTAAGTGAATGACCTCTGACCTTGGACCTCCAGCGCTCCCTCCGTGAATGACCTTTGACCTCGGACCTCCAGCGCTCCTTAAGTGAATGACCTCTGACCTCGGACCTCCAATGCTCCCTAAGTGAATGACCTCTGACCTTGGACCTCCAGCGCTCCCTCAGTGAATGACCTCTGACCTCGGACCTCCAGCGCTCCCTCAGCAAATGACCTCTGACCTCCAGCTTGTAACGCTCCCTCAGTAAATGACCTCTGACCTTGGACCTCCAGCGCTCCCTCAGTGAATGACCTCTGACCTCGGACCTCCAGCGCTCCCTAAGTGAATGACCTCTGACCTTGGACCTCCAGTGCCCCCTAAGTGAATGACCTCTGACCTTGGACCTCCAGCGCTCCCAAGTGAATGACCTCGGACCTCCAGCGCTCCCTAAGTGAATGACCTCTAACCTCGGACCTCCAGTACTCCCTCAGTGAATGACCTCTTACCTCCAGTGCCCCCTAAGTGAATGACCTCTGACCTTGGACCTCCAGCGCTCCCAAGTGAATGACCTCGGACCTCCAGCGCTCCCTAAGTGAATGACCTCTGACCTCGGACCTCCAGTACTCCCTCAGTGAATGACCTCTGACCTCCAGCGCTCCCTTAGTGAATGACCTCTGACCTCGGACCTCCAGTGCCTCCTAAGTGAATGACCTCGGACCTCCAGTACTCCCTCAGTGAATGACCTCTGACCTCCAGCACTCCCTTAGTGAATGAACTCTGACCTCGGACCTCCAGCACTCCCTCAGTGAATGACCTCTGACCTCCAGCGCTCCCTAAGTGAATGACCTCTGACCTTGGACCTCCAGCGCTCCCTAAGTGAATGACCTCTGACCTTGGACCTCCAGCACTCCCTAAGTGAATGAACTTGGACCTCCAGCGTTCCCTCAGTGAATGACCTTGGACCTCCAGTGCTCCCTAAGTGAATGACCTCTGACCTCGGACCTCCAGCGCTCCCTAAGTGAATGACCTCTGACCTCGAACCTCCAGCACTCCCTCAGTGAATGACCTCTGACCTCTGACCTCCAGCGCTCCCTAAGTGAATGACCTCTGACCTCGGACCTCCAGCGCTCCCTATGTGAATGACCTCTGACCTTGGACCTCCAGCGCTCCCTCAGTGAATGACCTCTGACCTTGGACCTCCAGCACTCCCTACGTGAATGACCTCGGACCTCCAGCGTTCCCTAAGTGAATGACCTCTGACCTTGGACCTCCAGCGCTCCCTCAGTGAATGACCTCTGACCTTGGACCTCCAGCACTCCCTAAGTGAATGACCTCGGACCTCCAGCGTTCCCTAAGTGAATGACCTCTGACCTTGGACCTCCAGCGCTCCCTAAGTGAATGACCTCGGACCTCCAGCGCTCCCTCAGTGAATGACCTCTGACCTTGGACCTCCAGCGCTCCCTAAGTGAATGACCTCTGACCTCGGACCTCCAATGCTCCCTAAGTGAATGACCTCTGACCTCGGACCTCCAGCGCTCGGACCTCCAGCGCTCCCTAAGTGAATGAGCTCTGACCTCCAGCACTCCCTAAGTGAATGACCTCTGACCTTGGACCTCCAGCGCTCCCTCCGTGAATGACCTTTGACCTCGGACCTCCAGCGCTCCTTAAGTGAATGACCTCTGACCTCGGACCTCCAATGCTCCCTAAGTGAATGACCTCTGACCTTGGACCTCCAGCGCTCCCTCAGTGAATGACCTCTGACCTCGGACCTCCAGCGCTCCCTCAGCAAATGACCTCTGACCTCCAGCTTGTAACGCTCCCTCAGTAAATGACCTCTGACCTTGGACCTCCAGCGCTCCCTAAGTGAATGACCTCTAACCTCGGACCTCCAATGCTCCCTAAGTGAATGACCTCTGACCTTGGACCTCCAGCGCTCCCTAAGTGAATGACCTCTGACCTTGGACCTCCAGAGCTCCCTCAGTGAATGACCTCTGACCTCGGACCTCCAGTGCTCCCTAAGTGAATGACCTCTGACCTCGGACCTCCAGTGCTCCCTAAGTGAATGACCTCTGACCTCGGACCTCCAGTGCCCCCTAAGTGAATGACCTCTGACCTTGGACCTCCAGCGCTCCCAAGTGAATGACCTCGGACCTCCAGCGCTCCCTAAGTGAATGACCTCTGACCTCGGACCTCCAGTACTCCCTCAGTGAATGACCTCTGACCTCCAGCGCTCCCTTAGTGAATGACCTCTGACTTCGGACCTCCAGTGGCCCCTAAGTGAATGACCTCGGACCTCCAGTACTCCCTCAGTGAATGACCTCTGACCTCGGACCTCCAGTGGCCCCTAAGTGAATGACCTCTGACCTTGGACCTCCAGCGCTCCCAAGTGAATGACCTCGGACCTCCAGCGCTCCCTAAGTGAATGACCTCTGACCTCGGACCTCCAGTACTCCCTCAGTGAATGACCTCTGACCTCTGACCTCCAGCGCTCCCTTAGTGAATGACCTCTGACCTCGGACTTCCAGCGCTCGGACCTCCAGCGCTCCCTAAGTGAATGAGCTCTGACCTCCAGCACTCCCTAAGTGAATGACCTGTGACCTTGGACCTCCAGCGCTCCCTCCGTGAATGACCTTTGACCTCGGACCTCCAGCGCTCCTTAAGTGAATGACCTCTGACCTCGGACCTCCAATGCTCCCTAAGTGAATGACCTCTGACCTTGGACCTCCAGCGCTCCCTCAGTGAATGACCTCTGACCTCGGACCTCCAGCGCTCCCTCAGCAAATGACCTCTGACCTCCAGCTTGTAACGCTCCCTCAGTAAATGACCTCTGACCTTGGACCTCCAGCGCTCCCTAAGTGAATGACCTCTAACCTCGGACCTCCAGCACACCCTCAGTGAATGACCTCTGACCTCGGACCTCCAGCGCTCCCTAAGTGAATGACCTCTGACCTTGGACCTCCAGTGCCCCCTAAGTGAATGACCTCTGACCTTGGACCTCCAGCGCTCCCAAGTGAATGACCTCGGACCTCCAGCGCTCCCTATGTGAATGACCTCTGACCTCGGACCTCCAGTACTCCCTCAGTGAATGACCTCTGACCTCTGACCTCCAGCGCTCCCTTAGTGAATGACCTCTGATCTCGGACCTCCAGTGCCTCCTAAGTGAATGACCTCGGACCTCCAGTACTCCCTCAGTGAATGACCTCTGACCTCCAGCGCTCCCTTAGTGAATGAACTCTGACCTCGGACCTCCAGCACTCCCTCAGTGAATGACCTCTGACCTCCAGCGCTCCCTAAGTAAATGACCTCTGACCTTGGACCTCCAGCGCTCCCTAAGTGAATGACCTCTGACCTCGGACCTCCAGCGCTCCCTCAGTGAATGACCTCTGACCTTGAACCTCCAGCACTCCCTAAGTGAATGACCTTGGACCTCCAGTGCTCCCTAAGTGAATGACCTCTGACCTCGGACCTCCAGCGCTCCCTAAGTGAATGACCTCTGACCTCTGACCTCCAGCACTCCCTAAGTGAATGACCTCTGACCTTGGACCTCCAGCGCTCCCTCAGTGAATGACCTCTGACCTTTCTGACCTCGGACCTCCAGTGCTTCCTAAGTGAATGACCTCGGACCTCCAGTACTCCCTCAGTGAATGACCTCTGACCTCCAGCGCTCCCTAAGTGAATGACCTCTGACCTTGGACCTCCAGCGCTCCCTAAGTGAATGACCTCTGACCTCGGACCTCCAGCTCTCCCTCAGTGAATGACCTTGGACCTCCAGTGCTCCCTAAGTGAATGACCTCTGACCTCGGACCTCCAGCGCTCCCTAAGTGAATGACCTCTGACCTCGAACCTCCAGCACTCCCTCAGTGAATGACCTCTGACCTCTGACCTCCAGCGCTCCCTAAGTGAATGACCTCTGACCTCGGACCTCCAGCGCTCCCTATGTGAATGACCTCTGACCTTGGACCTCCAGCGCTCCCTCAGTGAATGACCTCTGACCTTGGACCTCCAGCACTCCCTAAGTGAATGACCTCGGACCTCCAGCGTTCCCTAAGTGAATGACCTCTGACCTTGGACCTCCAGCGCTCCCTCAGTGAATGACCTCTGACCTTGGACCTCCAGCACTCCCTAAGTGAATGACCTCGGACCTCCAGCGTTCCCTAAGTGAATGACCTCTGACCTTGGACCTCCAGCGCTCCCTAAGTGAATGACCTCGGACCTCCAGCGCTCCCTCAGTGAATGACCTCTGACCTTGGACCTCCAGCGCTCCCTAAGTGAATGACCTCTGACCTCGGACCTCCAATGCTCCCTAAGTGAATGACCTCTGACCTCGGACCTCCAGCGCTCGGACCTCCAGCGCTCCCTATGTGAATGACCTCTGACCTCGGACCTCCAGTACTCCCTCAGTGAATGACCTCTGACCTCTGACCTCCAGCGCTCCCTTAGTGAATGACCTCTGATCTCGGACCTCCAGTGCCTCCTAAGTGAATGACCTCGGACCTCCAGTACTCCCTCAGTGAATGACCTCTGACCTCCAGCGCTCCCTTAGTGAATGAACTCTGACCTCGGACCTCCAGCACTCCCTCAGTGAATGACCTCTGACCTCCAGCGCTCCCTAAGTAAATGACCTCTGACCTTGGACCTCCAGCGCTCCCTAAGTGAATGACCTCTGACCTCGGACCTCCAGCGCTCCCTCAGTGAATGACCTCTGACCTTGAACCTCCAGCACTCCCTAAGTGAATGACCTTGGACCTCCAGTGCTCCCTAAGTGAATGACCTCTGACCTCGGACCTCCAGCGCTCCCTAAGTGAATGACCTCTGACCTCTGACCTCCAGCACTCCCTAAGTGAATGACCTCTGACCTTGGACCTCCAGCGCTCCCTCAGTGAATGACCTCTGACCTTTCTGACCTCGGACCTCCAGTGCTTCCTAAGTGAATGACCTCGGACCTCCAGTACTCCCTCAGTGAATGACCTCTGACCTCCAGCGCTCCCTAAGTGAATGACCTCTGACCTTGGACCTCCAGCGCTCCCTCAGTGAATGACCTCTGACCTCGGACCTCCAGCTCTCCCTCAGTGAATGACCTTGGACCTCCAGTGTTCCCTAAGTGAATGACCTCTGACCTCGGACCTCCAGCGCTCCCTAAGTGAATGACCTCTGACCTCGAACCTCCAGCACTCCCTCAGTGAATGACCTCTGACCTCTGACCTCCAGCGCTCCCTAAGTGAATGACCTCTGACCTCGGACCTCCAGCGCTCCCTATGTGAATGACCTCTGACCTTGGACCTCCAGCGCTCCCTCAGTGAATGACCTCTGACCTTGGACCTCCAGCACTCCCTAAGTGAATGACCTCGGACCTCCAGCGTTCCCTAAGTGAATGACCTCTGACCTTGGACCTCCAGCGCTCCCTCAGTGAATGACCTCTGACCTTGGACCTCCAGCACTCCCTAAGTGAATGACCTCGGACCTCCAGCGTTCCCTAAGTGAATGACCTCTGACCTTGGACCTCCAGCGCTCCCTAAGTGAATGACCTCGGACCTCCAGCGCTCCCTCAGTGAATGACCTCTGACCTTGGACCTCCAGCGCTCCCTAAGTGAATGACCTCTGACCTCGGACCTCCAATGCTCCCTAAGTGAATGACCTCTGACCTCGGACCTCCAGCGCTCGGACCTTGAATGACCTCTGACCTTGGAGGTCCGAGGTCATTCACTTAGGAGGCACTGGAGGTCCGAGATCAGAGGTCATTCACTTAGGGAACGCTGGAGGTCCGAGGTCATTCACTTAGGGAGTGCTGGAGGTCCCTCAGTGAATGACCTCTGACCTCCAGCGCTCCCTAAGTGAATGACCTCTGACCTCGGACCTCCAGCGCTCCCTAAGTGAATGACCTCTGACCTCGGACCTCCAGTACTCCCTCAGTGAATGACCTCTGACCTCTGACCTCCAGCGCTCCCTTAGTGAATGACCTCTGATCTCGGACCTCCAGTGCCTCCTAAGTGAATGACCTCGGACCTCCAGTACTCCCTCAGTGAATGACCTCTGACCTCCAGCGCTCCCTTAGTGAATGAACTCTGACCTCGGACCTCCAGCACTCCCTCAGTGAATGACCTCTGACCTCCAGCGCTCCCTAAGTGAATGACCTCTGACCTTGGACCTCCAGCGCTCCCTAAGTGAATGACCTCTGACCTCGGACCTCCAGCGCTCCCTCAGTGAATGACCTCTGACCTTGGACCTCCAGCACTCCCTAAGTGAATGAACTTGGACCTCCAGCGCTCCCTAAGTGAATGACCTCTGACCTCGGACCTCCAGCTCTCCCTAAGTGAATGACCTCCGACCTCTGACCTCCAGCACTCCCTAAGTGAATGACCTCTGACCTTGGACCTCCAGCGCTCCCTAAGTGAATGACCTCTGACCTCGAACCTCCAGCACTCCCTCAGTGAATGACCTCTGACCTCTGACCTCCAGCGCTCCCTAAGTGAATGACCTCTGACCTCGGACCTCCAGCGCTCCCTATGTGAATGACCTCTGACCTTGGACCTCCAGCGCTCCCTCAGTGAATGACCTCTGACCTTGGACCTCCAGCACTCCCTAAGTGAATGACCTCGGACCTCCAGCGTTCCCTAAGTGAATGACCTCTGACCTTGGACCTCCAGCGCTCCCTAAGTGAATGACCTCGGACCTCCAGCGCTCCCTCAGTGAATGACCTCTGACCTTGGACCTCCAGCGCTCCCTAAGTGAATGACCTCTGACCTCGGACCTCCAATGCTCCCTAAGTGAATGACCTCTGACCTCGGACCTCCAGCGCTCGGACCTCCAGCGCTCGGACCTCCAGCGCTCCCTAAGTGAATGAGCTCTGACCTCCAGCACTCCCTAAGTGAATGACCTGTGACCTTGGACCTCCAGCGCTCCCTCCGTGAATGACCTTTGACCTCGGACCTACAGCGCTCCTTAAGTGAATGACCTCTGACCTCGGACCTCCAATGCTCCCTAAGTGAATGACCTCTGACCTCGGACCTCCAGCGCTCCCTCAGCAAATGACCTCTGACCTCCAGCTTGTAACGCTCCCTCAGTAAATGACCTCTGACCTTGGACCTCCAGCGCTCCCTAAGTGAATGACCTCTAACCTCGGACCTCCAGCACTCCCTCAGTGAATGACCTCTGACCTCGGACCTCCAGCGCTCCCTAAGTGAATGACCTCTGACCTTGGACCTCCAGTGCCCCCTAAGTGAATGACCTCTGACCTTGGACCTCCAGCGCTCCCAAGTGAATGACCTCGGACCTCCAGCGCTCCCTAAGTGAATGACCTCTGACCTCGGACCTCCAGCGCTCCCTAAGTGAATGACCTCTGACCTCGGACCTCCAGTACTCCCTCAGTGAATGACCTCTGACCTCTGACCTCCAGCGCTCCCTTAGTGAATGACCTCTGATCTCGGACCTCCAGTGCCTCCTAAGTGAATGACCTCGGACCTCCAGTACTCCCTCAGTGAATGACCTCTGACCTCCAGCGCTCCCTTAGTGAATGAACTCTGACCTCCAGCGCTCCCTAAGTGAATGACCTCTGACCTTGGACCTCCAGCGCTCCCAAGTGAATGACCTCGGACCTCCAGCGCTCCCAAAGTGAATGACCTCTGACCTCGGACCTCCAGCGCTCCCTAAGTGAATGACCTCTGACCTCGGACCTCCAGTACTCCCTCAGTGAATGACCTCTGACCTTGGACCTCCAGCGCTCCCAAGTGAATGACCTCGGACCTCCAGCGCTCCCTAAGTGAATGACCTCTGACCTCGGACCTCCAGCGCTCCCTAAGTGAATGACCTCTGACCTCGGACCTCCAGTACTCCCTCAGTGAATGACCTCTGACCTCTGACCTCCAGCACTCCCTTAGTGAATGACCTCTGATCTCGGACCTCCAGTGCCTCCTAAGTGAATGACCTCGGACCTCCAGTACTCCCTCAGTGAATGACCTCTGACCTCCAGCACTCCCTCAGTGAATGACCTCTGACCTCCAGCGCTCCCTAAGTGAATGACCTCTGACCTTGGACCTCCATCGCTCCCTAAGTGAATGACCTCTGACCTCGGACCTCCAGCGCTCCCTCAGTGAATGACCTCTGACCTTGGACCTCCAGCACTCCCTAAGTGAATGAACTTGGACCTCCAGCGCTCCCTAAGTGAATGACCTCTGACCTCGGACCTCCAGCGCTCCCTAAGTGAATGACCTCTGACCTCGGACCTCCAGCTCTCCCTAAGTGAATGACCTCTGACCTCTGACCTCCAGCACTCCCTAAGTGAATGACCTCTGACCTTGGACCTCCAGCGCTCCCTCAGTGAATGACCTCTGACCTTTCTGACCTTGGACCTCCAGCGCTCCCTCCGTGAATGACCTTTGACCTCGGACCTCCAGCGCTCCCCAAGTGAATGACCTCTGACCTCGGACCTCCAATGCTCCCTAAGTGAATGACCTCTGACCTCGGACATCCAGCGCTCCCTAAGTGAATGACATCTGACCTCGGACCACAAATGCTCCCTAAGTGAATGACCTCTGACCTCGGACCTCCAGCGCTCGGACCTCCAGCGCTCCCTAAGTGAATGAGCTCTGACCTCCAGCGCTCCCTAAGTGAATGACCTCTGACCTCTGACCTCCAGCGCTCCCTTAGTGAATGACCTCGGACCTTCAATGCTCCCTAAGTGAATGACCTCTGACCTTGGACCTCCAGCGCTCCCTCCGTGAATGACCTTTGACCTCGGACCTCCAGCGCTCCTTAAGTGAATGACCTCTGACCTCGGACCTCCAATGCTCCCTCAGTGAATGACCTCTGACCTCGGACCTCCAGCTCTCCCTAAGTGAATGACCTCTGACCTCTGACCTCCAGCACTCCCTAAGTGAATGACCTCTGACCTTGGACCTCCAGCGCTCCCTCAGTGAATGACCTCTGACCTTTCTGACCTTGGACCTCCAGCGCTCCCTCCGTGAATGACCTTTGACCTCGGACCTCCAGCGCTCCCCAAGTGAATGACCTCTGACCTCGGACCTCCAATGCTCCCTAAGTGAATGACCTCTGACCTCGGACCTCCAGCGCTCCCTAAGTGAATTACCTCTGACCTCGGACCACCAATGCTCCCTAAGTGAATGACCTCTGACCTCGGACCTCCAGCGCTCGGACCTCCAGCGCTCCCTAAGTGAATGAGCTCTGACATCCAGCGCTCCCTAAGTGAATGACCTCTGACCTCTGACCTCCAGCGCTCCCTTAGTGAATGACCTCTGACCTCGGACCTCCAATGCTCCCTAAGTGAATGACCTCTGACCTTGGACCTCCAGCGCTCCCTCCGTGAATGACCTTTGACCTCGGACCTCCAGCGCTCCTTAAGTGAATGACCTCTGACCTCGGACCTCCAATGCTCCCTAAGTGAATGACCTCTGACCTTGGACCTCCAGCGCTCCCTCAGTGAATGACCTCTGACCTCGGACCTCCAGCGCTCCCTCAGCAAATGACCTCTGACCTCCAGCTTGTAACGCTCCCTCAGTAAATGACCTCTGACCTTGGACCTCCAGCGCTCCCTCAGTGAATGACCTCTGACCTCGGACCTCCAGCGCTCCCTAAGTGAATGACCTCTGACCTTGGACCTCCAGTGCCCCCTAAGTGAATGACCTCTGACCTTGGACCTCCAGCGCTCCCAAGTGAATGACCTCGGACCTCCAGCGCTCCCTAAGTGAATGACCTCTGACCTCGGACCTCCAGTACTCCCTCAGTGAATGACCTCTTACCTCCAGTGCCCCCTAAGTGAATGACCTCTGACCTTGGACCTCCAGCGCTCCCAAGTGAATGACCTCGGACCTCCAGCGCTCCCTAAGTGAATGACCTCTGACCTCGGACCTCCAGTACTCCCTCAGTGAATGACCTCTGACCTCCAGCGCTCCCTTAGTGAATGAACTCTGACCTCGGACCTCCAGCACTCCCTCAGTGAATGACCTCTGACCTCCAGCGCTCCCTAAGTGAATGACCTCTGACCTTGGACCTCCAGCGCTCCCTAAGTGAATGACCTCTGACCTTGGACCTCCAGCACTCCCTAAGTGAATGAACTTGGACCTCCAGCGTTCCCTCAGTGAATGACCTTGGACCTCCAGTGCTCCCTAAGTGAATGACCTCTGACCTCGGACCTCCAGCGCTCCCTAAGTGAATGACCTCTGACCTCGAACCTCCAGCACTCCCTCAGTGAATGACCTCTGACCTCTGACCTCCAGCGCTCCCTAAGTGAATGACCTCTGACCTCGGACCTCCAGCGCTCCCTATGTGAATGACCTCTGACCTTGGACCTCCAGCGCTCCCTCAGTGAATGACCTCTGACCTTGGACCTCCAGCACTCCCTACGTGAATGACCTCGGACCTCCAGCGTTCCCTAAGTGAATGACCTCTGACCTTGGACCTCCAGCGCTCCCTCAGTGAATGACCTCTGACCTTGGACCTCCAGCACTCCCTAAGTGAATGACCTCGGACCTCCAGCGTTCCCTAAGTGAATGACCTCTGACCTTGGACCTCCAGCGCTCCCTAAGTGAATGACCTCGGACCTCCAGCGCTCCCTCAGTGAATGACCTCTGACCTTGGACCTCCAGCGCTCCCTAAGTGAATGACCTCTGACCTCGGACCTCCAATGCTCCCTAAGTGAATGACCTCTGACCTCGGACCTCCAGCGCTCGGACCTCCAGCGCTCCCTAAGTGAATGAGCTCTGACCTCCAGCACTCCCTAAGTGAATGACCTCTGACCTTGGACCTCCAGCGCTCCCTCCGTGAATGACCTTTGACCTCGGACCTCCAGCGCTCCTTAAGTGAATGACCTCTGACCTCGGACCTCCAATGCTCCCTAAGTGAATGACCTCTGACCTTGGACCTCCAGCGCTCCCTCAGTGAATGACCTCTGACCTCGGACCTCCAGCGCTCCCTCAGCAAATGACCTCTGACCTCCAGCTTGTAACGCTCCCTCAGTAAATGACCTCTGACCTTGGACCTCCAGCGCTCCCTAAGTGAATGACCTCTAACCTCGGACCTCCAATGCTCCCTAAGTGAATGACCTCTGACCTTGGACCTCCAGCGCTCCCTAAGTGAATGACCTCTGACCTTGGACCTCCAGAGCTCCCTCAGTGAATGACCTCTGACCTCGGACCTCCAGTGCTCCCTAAGTGAATGACCTCTGACCTCGGACCTCCAGTGCTCCCTAAGTGAATGACCTCTGACCTCGGACCTCCAGTGCCCCCTAAGTGAATGACCTCTGACCTTGGACCTCCAGCGCTCCCAAGTGAATGACCTCGGACCTCCAGCGCTCCCTAAGTGAATGACCTCTGACCTCGGACCTCCAGTACTCCCTCAGTGAATGACCTCTGACCTCCAGCGCTCCCTTAGTGAATGACCTCTGACTTCGGACCTCCAGTGGCCCCTAAGTGAATGACCTCGGACCTCCAGTACTCCCTCAGTGAATGACCTCTGACCTCGGACCTCCAGTGGCCCCTAAGTGAATGACCTCTGACCTTGGACCTCCAGCGCTCCCAAGTGAATGACCTCGGACCTCCAGCGCTCCCTAAGTGAATGACCTCTGACCTCGGACCTCCAGTACTCCCTCAGTGAATGACCTCTGACCTCTGACCTCCAGCGCTCCCTTAGTGAATGACCTCTGACCTCGGACTTCCAGCGCTCGGACCTCCAGCGCTCCCTAAGTGAATGAGCTCTGACCTCCAGCACTCCCTAAGTGAATGACCTGTGACCTTGGACCTCCAGCGCTCCCTCCGTGAATGACCTTTGACCTCGGACCTCCAGCGCTCCTTAAGTGAATGACCTCTGACCTCGGACCTCCAATGCTCCCTAAGTGAATGACCTCTGACCTTGGACCTCCAGCGCTCCCTCAGTGAATGACCTCTGACCTCGGACCTCCAGCGCTCCCTCAGCAAATGACCTCTGACCTCCAGCTTGTAACGCTCCCTCAGTAAATGACCTCTGACCTTGGACCTCCAGCGCTCCCTAAGTGAATGACCTCTAACCTCGGACCTCCAGCACACCCTCAGTGAATGACCTCTGACCTCGGACCTCCAGCGCTCCCTAAGTGAATGACCTCTGACCTTGGACCTCCAGTGCCCCCTAAGTGAATGACCTCTGACCTTGGACCTCCAGCGCTCCCAAGTGAATGACCTCGGACCTCCAGCGCTCCCTATGTGAATGACCTCTGACCTCGGACCTCCAGTACTCCCTCAGTGAATGACCTCTGACCTCTGACCTCCAGCGCTCCCTTAGTGAATGACCTCTGATCTCGGACCTCCAGTGCCTCCTAAGTGAATGACCTCGGACCTCCAGTACTCCCTCAGTGAATGACCTCTGACCTCCAGCGCTCCCTTAGTGAATGAACTCTGACCTCGGACCTCCAGCACTCCCTCAGTGAATGACCTCTGACCTCCAGCGCTCCCTAAGTAAATGACCTCTGACCTTGGACCTCCAGCGCTCCCTAAGTGAATGACCTCTGACCTCGGACCTCCAGCGCTCCCTCAGTGAATGACCTCTGACCTTGAACCTCCAGCACTCCCTAAGTGAATGACCTTGGACCTCCAGTGCTCCCTAAGTGAATGACCTCTGACCTCGGACCTCCAGCGCTCCCTAAGTGAATGACCTCTGACCTCTGACCTCCAGCACTCCCTAAGTGAATGACCTCTGACCTTGGACCTCCAGCGCTCCCTCAGTGAATGACCTCTGACCTTTCTGACCTCGGACCTCCAGTGCTTCCTAAGTGAATGACCTCGGACCTCCAGTACTCCCTCAGTGAATGACCTCTGACCTCCAGCGCTCCCTAAGTGAATGACCTCTGACCTTGGACCTCCAGCGCTCCCTAAGTGAATGACCTCTGACCTCGGACCTCCAGCTCTCCCTCAGTGAATGACCTTGGACCTCCAGTGCTCCCTAAGTGAATGACCTCTGACCTCGGACCTCGAGCGCTCCCTAAGTGAATGACCTCTGACCTCGAACCTCCAGCACTCCCTCAGTGAATGACCTCTGACCTCTGACCTCCAGCGCTCCCTAAGTGAATGACCTCTGACCTCGGACCTCCAGCGCTCCCTATGTGAATGACCTCTGACCTTGGACCTCCAGCGCTCCCTCAGTGAATGACCTCTGACCTTGGACCTCCAGCACTCCCTAAGTGAATGACCTCGGACCTCCAGCGTTCCCTAAGTGAATGACCTCTGACCTTGGACCTCCAGCGCTCCCTCAGTGAATGACCTCTGACCTTGGACCTCCAGCACTCCCTAAGTGAATGACCTCGGACCTCCAGCGTTCCCTAAGTGAATGACCTCTGACCTTGGACCTCCAGCGCTCCCTAAGTGAATGACCTCGGACCTCCAGCGCTCCCTCAGTGAATGACCTCTGACCTTGGACCTCCAGCGCTCCCTAAGTGAATGACCTCTGACCTCGGACCTCCAATGCTCCCTAAGTGAATGACCTCTGACCTCGGACCTCCAGCGCTCGGACCTCCAGCGCTCGGACCTCCAGCGCTCCCTAAGTGAATGAGCTCTGACCTCCAGCACTCCCTAAGTGAATGACCTGTGACCTTGGACCTCCAGCGCTCCCTCCGTGAATGACCTTTGACCTCGGACCTACAGCGCTCCTTAAGTGAATGACCTCTGACCTCGGACCTCCAATGCTCCCTAAGTGAATGACCTCTGACCTCGGACCTCCAGCGCTCCCTCAGCAAATGACCTCTGACCTCCAGCTTGTAACGCTCCCTCAGTAAATGACCTCTGACCTTGGACCTCCAGCGCTCCCTAAGTGAATGACCTCTAACCTCGGACCTCCAGCACTCCCTCAGTGAATGACCTCTGACCTCGGACCTCCAGCGCTCCCTAAGTGAATGACCTCTGACCTTGGACCTCCAGTGCCCCCTAAGTGAATGACCTCTGACCTTGGACCTCCAGCGCTCCCAAGTGAATGACCTCGGACCTCCAGCGCTCCCTAAGTGAATGACCTCTGACCTCGGACCTCCAGCGCTCCCTAAGTGAATGACCTCTGACCTCGGACCTCCAGTACTCCCTCAGTGAATGACCTCTGACCTCTGACCTCCAGCGCTCCCTTAGTGAATGACCTCTGATCTCGGACCTCCAGTGCCTCCTAAGTGAATGACCTCGGACCTCCAGTACTCCCTCAGTGAATGACCTCTGACCTCCAGCGCTCCCTTAGTGAATGAACTCTGACCTCGGACCTCCAGCACTCCCTCAGTGAATGACCTCTGACCTCCAGCGCTCCCTAAGTGAATGACCTCTGACCTTGGACCTCCAGCGCTCCCTAAGTGAATGACCTCTGACCTCGGACCTCCAGCGCTCCCTCAGTGAATGACCTCTGACCTTGGACCTCCAGCACTCCCTAAGTGAATGAACTTGGACCTCCAGCGCTCCCTAAGTGAATGACCTCTGACCTCGGACCTCCAGCGCTCCCTAAGTGAATGACCTCTGACCTCGGACCTCCAGCTCTCCCTAAGTGAATGACCTCTGACCTCTGACCTCCAGCACTCCCTAAGTGAATGACCTCTGACCTCGGACCTCCAGCGCTCCCTAAGTGAATGACCTCTGACCTCGGACCTCCAGCTCTCCCTAAGTGAATGACCTCTGACCTCTGACCTCCAGCACTCCCTAAGTGAATGACCTCTGACCTTGGACCTCCAGCGCTCCCTAAGTGAATGACCTCTGACCTCGAACCTCCAGCACTCCCTCAGTGAATGACCTCTGACCTCTGACCTCCAGCGCTCCCTAAGTGAATGACCTCTGACCTCGGACCTCCAGCGCTCCCTATGTGAATGACCTCTGACCTTGGACCTCCAGCGCTCCCTCAGTGAATGACCTCTGACCTTGGACCTCCAGCGCTCCCTCAGTGAATGACCTCTGACCTTGGACCTCCAGCACTCCCTAAGTGAATGACCTCGGACCTCCAGCGTTCCCTAAGTGAATGACCTCTGACCTTGGACCTCCAGCGCTCCCTAAGTGAATGACCTCGGACCTCCAGCGCTCCCTCAGTGAATGACCTCTGACCTTGGACCTCCAGCGCTCCCTAAGTGAATGACCTCTGACCTCGGACCTCCAATGCTCCCTAAGTGAATGACCTCTGACCTCGGACCTCCAGCGCTCGGACCTCCAGCGCTCGGACCTCCAGCGCTCCCTAAGTGAATGAGCTCTGACCTCCAGCACTCCCTAAGTGAATGACCTGTGACCTTGGACCTCCAGCGCTCCCTCCGTGAATGACCTTTGACCTCGGACCTACAGCGCTCCTTAAGTGAATGACCTCTGACCTCGGACCTACAGCGCTCCTTAAGTGAATGACCTCTGACCTCGGACCTCCAATGCTCCCTCAGCAAATGACCTCTGACCTCCAGCTTGTAACGCTCCCTCAGTAAATGACCTCTGACCTTGGACCTCCAGCGCTCCCTAAGTGAATGACCTCTAACCTCGGACCTCCAGCACTCCCTCAGTGAATGACCTCTGACCTCGGACCTCCAGCGCTCCCTAAGTGAATGACCTCTGACTTTGGACCTCCAGTGCCCCCTAAGTGAATGACCTCTGACCTTGGACCTCCAGCGCTCCCAAGTGAATGACCTCGGACCTCCAGCGCTCCCTAAGTGAATGACCTCTGACCTCGGACCTCCAGCGCTCCCTAAGTGAATGACCTCTGACCTCGGACCTCCAGTACTCCCTCAGTGAATGACCTCTGACCTCTGACCTCCAGCGCTCCCTTAGTGAATGACCTCTGATCTCGGACCTCCAGTGCCTCCTAAGTGAATGACCTCGGACCTCCAGTACTCCCTCAGTGAATGACCTCTGACCTCCAGCGCTCCCTTAGTGAATGAACTCTGACCTCCAGCGCTCCCTAAGTGAATGACCTCTGACCTTGGACCTCCAGCGCTCCCAAGTGAATGACCTCGGACCTCCAGCGCTCCCAAAGTGAATGACCTCTGACCTCGGACCTCCAGCGCTCCCTAAGTGAATGACCTCTGACCTCGGACCTCCAGTACTCCCTCAGTGAATGACCTCTGACCTTGGACCTCCAGCGCTCCCAAGTGAATGACCTCGGACCTCCAGCGCTCCCTAAGTGAATGACCTCTGACCTCGGACCTCCAGCGCTCCCTAAGTGAATGACCTCTGACCTCGGACCTCCAGTACTCCCTCAGTGAATGACCTCTGACCTCTGACCTCCAGCGCTCCCTTAGTGAATGACCTCTGATCTCGGACCTCCAGTGCCTCCTAAGTGAATGACCTCGGACCTCCAGTACTCCCTCAGTGAATGACCTCTGACCTCCAGCACTCCCTCAGTGAATGACCTCTGACCTCCAGCGCTCCCTAAGTGAATGACCTCTGACCTTGGACCTCCAGCGCTCCCTAAGTGAATGACCTCTGACCTCGGACCTCCAGCGCTCCCTCAGTGAATGACCTCTGACCTTGGACCTCCAGCACTCCCTAAGTGAATGAACTTGGACCTCCAGCGCTCCCTAAGTGAATGACCTCTGACCTCGGACCTCCAGCGCTCCCTAAGTGAATGACCTCTGACCTCGGACCTCCAGCTCTCCCTAAGTGAATGACCTCTGACCTCTGACCTCCAGCACTCCCTAAGTGAATGACCTCTGACCTTGGACCTCCAGCGCTCCCTCAGTGAATGACCTCTGACCTTTCTGACCTTGGACCTCCAGCGCTCCCTCCGTGAATGACCTTTGACCTCGGACCTCCAGCGCTCCCCAAGTGAATGACCTCTGACCTCGGACCTCCAATGCTCCCTAAGTGAATGACCTCTGACCTCGGACATCCAGCGCTCCCTAAGTGAATGACATCTGACCTCGGACCACAAATGCTCCCTAAGTGAATGACCTCTGATCTCGGACCTCCAGTGCCTCCTAAGTGAATGACCTCGGACCTCCAGTACTCCCTCAGTGAATGACCTCTGACCTCCAGCACTCCCTCAGTGAATGACCTCTGACCTCCAGCGCTCCCTAAGTGAATGACCTCTGACCTTGGACCTCCAGCGCTCCCTAAGTGAATGACCTCTGACCTCGGACCTCCAGCGCTCCCTCAGTGAATGACCTCTGACCTTGGACCTCCAGCACTCCCTAAGTGAATGAACTTGGACCTCCAGCGCTCCCTAAGTGAATGACCTCTGACCTCGGACCTCCAGCGCTCCCTAAGTGAATGACCTCTGACCTCGGACCTCCAGCTCTCCCTAAGTGAATGACCTCTGACCTCTGACCTCCAGCACTCCCTAAGTGAATGACCTCTGACCTTGGACCTCCAGCGCTCCCTCAGTGAATGACCTCTGACCTTTCTGACCTTGGACCTCCAGCGCTCCCTCCGTGAATGACCTTTGACCTCGGACCTCCAGCGCTCCCCAAGTGAATGACCTCTGACCTCGGACCTCCAATGCTCCCTAAGTGAATGACCTCTGACCTCGGACATCCAGCGCTCCCTAAGTGAATGACATCTGACCTCGGACCACAAATGCTCCCTAAGTGAATGACCTCTGACCTCGGACCTCCAGCGCTCGGACCTCCAGCGCTCCCTAAGTGAATGAGCTCTGACCTCCAGCGCTCCCTAAGTGAATGACCGCTGACCTCTGACCTCCAGCGCTCCCTTAGTGAATGACCTCTGACCTCGGACCTTCAATGCTCCCTAAGTGAATGACCTCTGACCTTGGACCTCCAGCGCTCCCTCCGTGAATGACCTTTGACCTCGGACCTCCAGCGCTCCTTAAGTGAATGACCTCTGACCTCGGACCTCCAATGCTCCCTAAGTGAATGACCTCTGACCTTGGACCTCCAGCGCTCCCTCAGTGAATGACCTCTGACCTCGGACCTCCAGCTCTCCCTAAGTGAATGACCTCTGACCTCTGACCTCCAGCACTCCCTAAGTGAATGACCTCTGACGTTGGACCTCCAGCGCTCCCTCAGTGAATGACCTCTGACCTTTCTGACCTTGGACCTCCAGCGCTCCCTCCGTGAATGACCTTTGACCTCGGACCTCCAGTGCTTCCCAAGTGAATGACCTCTGACCTCGGACCTCCAATGCTCCCTAAGTGAATGACCTCTGACCTTGGACCTCCAGCGCTCCCTCCGTGAATGACCTTTGACCTCGGACCTCCAGCGCTCCTTAAGTGAATGACCTCTGACCTCGGACCTCCAATGCTCCCTAAGTGAATGACCTCTGACCTTGGACCTCCAGCGCTCCCTCAGTGAATGACCTCTGACCTCGGACCTCCAGCTCTCCCTAAGTGAATGACCTCTGACCTCTGACCTCCAGCACTCCCTAAGTGAATGACCTCTGACCTTGGACCTCCAGCGCTCCCTCAGTGAATGACCTCTGACCTTTCTGACCTTGGACCTCCAGCGCTCCCTCCGTGAATGACCTTTGACCTCGGACCTCCAGCGCTCCCCAAGTGAATGACCTCTGACCTCGGACCTCCAATGCTCCCTAAGTGAATGACCTCTGACCTCGGACCTCCAGCGCTCCCTAAGTGAATGACCTCTGACCTCGGACCACCAATGCTCCCTAAGTGAATGACCTCTGACCTCGGACCTCCAGCGCTCGGACCTCCAGCGCTCCCTAAGTGAATGACCTCTGACCTTGGACCTCCAGCGCTCCCTCCGTGAATGACCTTTGACCTCGGACCTCCAGCGCTCCTTAAGTGAATGACCTCTGACCTCGGACCTCCAATGCTCCCTAAGTGAATGACCTCTGACCTTGGACCTCCAGCGCTCCCTCAGTGAATGACCTCTGACCTCGGACCTCCAGCGCTCCCTCAGCAAATGACCTCTGACCTCCAGCTTGTAACGCTCCCTCAGTAAATGACCTCTGACCTTGGACCTCCAGCGCTCCCTAAGTGAATGACCTCTAACCTCGGACCTCCAGCACTCCCTCAGTGAATGACCTCTGACCTCGGACCTCCAGCGCTCCCTAAGTGAATGACCTCTGACCTTGGACCTCCAGTGCCCCCTAATTGAATGACCTCTGACCTTGGACCTCCAGCGCTCCCAAGTGAATGACCTCGAACCTCCAGCGCTCCCTAAGTGAATGACCTCTGACCTCGGACCTCCAGTACTCCCTCAGTGAATGACCTCTTACCTCCAGTGCCCCCTAAGTGAATGACCTCTGACCTTGGACCTCCAGCGCTCCCAAGTGAATGACCTCGGACCTCCAGCGCTCCCTAAGTGAATGACCTCTGACCTCGGACCTCCAGTACTCCCTCAGTGAATGACCTCTGACCTCCAGCGCTCCCTTAGTGAATGACCTCGGACCTCCAGTGCCTCCTAAGTGAATGACCTCGGACCTCCAGTACTCCCTCAGTGAATGACCTCTGACCTCGGACCTCCAGTACTCCCTCAGTGAATGACCTCTTACCTCCAGTGCCCCCTAAGTGAATGACCTCTGACCTTGGACCTCCAGCGCTCCCAAGTGAATGACCTCGGACCTCCAGCGCTCCCTAAGTGAATGACCTCTGACCTCGGACCTCCAGTACTCCCTCAGTGAATGACCTCTGACCTCCAGCGCTCCCTTAGTGAATGACCTCTGACCTCGGACCTCCAGTGCCTCCTAAGTGAATGACCTCGGACCTCCAGTACTCCCTCAGTGAATGACCTCTGACCTCCAGCGCTCCCTTAGTGAATGAACTCTGACCTCGGACCTCCAGCACTCCCTCAGTGAATGACCTCTGACCTCCAGCGCTCCCTAAGTGAATGACCTCTGACCTTGGACCTCCAGCGCTCCCTAAGTGAATGACCTCTGACCTCGGACCTCCAGCGCTCCCTCAGTGAATGACCTCTGACCTTGGACCTCCAGCACTCCCTAAGTGAATGAACTTGGACCTCCAGCGTTCCCTAAGTGAATGACCTCTGACCTCGGACCTCCAGCGCTCCCTAAGTGAATGACCTCTGACCTCGGACCTCCAGCTCTCCCTCAGTGAATGACCTTGGACCTCCAGTGCTCCCTAAGTGAATGACCTCTGACCTCGGACCTCCAGCGCTCCCTAAGTGAATGACCTCTGACCTCGAACCTCCAGCACTCCCTCAGTGAATGACCTCTGACCTCTGACCTCCAGCGCTCCCTAAGTGAATGACCTCATACCTCGGACCTCCAGCGCTCCCTATGTGAATGACCTCTGACCTTGGACCTCCAGCGCTTCCTCAGTGAATGACCTCTGACCTTGGACCTCCAGCACTCCCTAAGTGAATGACCTCGGACCTCCAGCGTTCCCTAAGTGAATGACCTCTGACCTTGGACCTCCAGCGCTCCCTCAGTGAATGACCTCTGACCTTGGACCTCCAGCACTCCCTAAGTGAATGACCTCGGACCTCCAGCGTTCCCTAAGTGAATGACCTCTGACCTTGGACCTCCAGCGCTCCCTAAGTGAATGACCTCGGACCTCCAGCGCTCCCTCAGTGAATGACCTCTGACCTTGGACCTCCAGCGCTCCCTAAGTGAATGACCTCTGACCTCGGACCTCCAATGCTCCCTAAGTGAATGACCTCTGACCTCGGACCTCCAGCGCTCGGACCTCCAGCGCTCCCTAAGTGAATGAGCTCTGACCTCCAGCACTCCATAAGTGAATGACCTCTGACCTTGGACCTCCAGCGCTCCCTCCGTGAATGACCTTTGACCTCGGACCTACAGCGCTCCTTAAGTGAATGACCTCTGACCTCGGACCTCCAGCGCTCCCTCAGCAAATGACCTCTGACCTCCAGCTTGTAACGCTCCCTCAGTAAATGACCTCTGACCTTGGACCTCCAGCGCTCCCTAAGTGAATGACCTCTAACCTCGGACCTCCAATGCTCCCTAAGTGAATGACCTCTGACCTTGGACCTCCAGCGCTCCCTAAGTGAATGACCTCTGACCTCGGACCTCCAGAGCTCCCTCAGTGAACGACCTCTGACCTCGGACCTCCAGTGCTCCCTAAGTGAATGACCTCTGACCTCGGACCTCCAGTGCTCCCTAAGTGAATGACCTCTGACCTCGGACCTCCAGTGCCCCCTAAGTGAATGACCTCTGACCTTGGACCTCCAGCGCTCCCAAGTGAATGACCTCGGACCTCCAGCGCTCCCTAAGTGAATGACCTCTGACCTCGGACCTCCAGTACTCCCTCAGTGAATGACCTCTGACCTCCAGCGCTCCCTTAGTGAATGACCTCTGACCTCGGACCTCCAGTGCCCCTAAGTGAATGACCTCGGACCTCCAGTACTCCCTCAGTGAATGACCTCTGACCTCGGACCTCCAGTGGCCCCTAAGTGAATGACCTCTGACCTTGGACCTCCAGCGCTCCCAAGTGAATGACCTCGGACCTCCAGCGCTCCCTAAGTGAATGACCTCTGACCTCGGACCTCCAGTACTCCCTCAGTGAATGACCTCTGACCTCTGACCTCCAGCGCTCCCTTAGTGAATGACCTCAGACCTCGGACCTCCAAAGCTCCCTAAGTGAATGACCTCTGACCTCGGACTTCCAGCGCTCGGACCTCCAGCGCTCCCTAAGTGAATGAGCTCTGACCTCCAGCACTCCCTAAGTGAATGACCTGTGACCTTGGACCTCCAGCGCTCCCTCCGTGAATGACCTTTGACCTCGGACCTCCAGCGCTCCTTAAGTGAATGACCTCTGACCTTGGACCTCCAGCGCTCCCTCAGTGAATGACCTCTGACCTCGGACCTCCAGCGCTCCCTCAGCAAATGACCTCTGACCTCCAGCTTGTAACGCTCCCTCAGTAAATGACCTCTGACCTTGGACCTCCAGCGCTCCCTAAGTGAATGACCTCTAACCTCGGACCTCCAGCACTCCCTCAGTGAATGACCTCTGACCTCAAACCTCCAGCGCTCCCTAAGTGAATGACCTCTGACCTTGGACCTCCAGTGCCCCCTAAGTGAATGACCTCTGACCTTGGACCTCCAGCGCTCCCAAGTGAATGACCTCGGACCTCCAGCGCTCCCTAAGTGAATGACCTCTGACCTCGGACCTCCAGTACTCCCTCAGTGAATGACCTCTGGCCTCCAGTGCCCCCTAAGTGAATGACCTCTGACCTTGGACCTCCAGCGCTCCCAAGTGAATGACCTCTGACCTTGGACCTCCAGCGCTCCCTAAGTGAATGACCTCTGACCTCGGACCTCCAGCGCTCCCTAAGTGAATGACCTCTGACCTCTGACCTCCAGCACTCCCTAAGTGAATGACCTCTGACCTTGGACCTCCAGCGCTCCCTAAGTGAATGACCTCTAACCTCGGACCTCCAATGATCCCTAAGTGAATGACCTCTGACCTTGGACCTCCAGCGCTCCCTAAGTGAATGACCTCTGACCTCGGACCTCCAGAGCTCCCTCAGTGAATGACCTCTGACCTCGGACCTCCAGTGCTCCCTAAGTGAATGACCTCTGACCTCGGACCTCCAGTGCTCCCTAAGTGAATGACCTCTGACCTCGGACCTCCAGTGCCCCCTAAGTGAATGACCTCTGACCTTGGACCTCCAGCGCTCCCAAGTGAATGACCTCGGACCTCCAGCGCTCCCTAAGTGAATGACCTCTGACCTCGGACCTCCAGTACTCCCTCAGTGAATGACCTCTGACCTCCAGCGCTCCCTTAGTGAATGACCTCTGACCTCGGACCTCCAGTGCCCCCTAAGTGAATGACCTCGGACCTCCAGTACTCCCTCAGTGAATGACCTCTGACCTCGGACCTCCAGTGGCCCCTAAGTGAATGACCTCTGACCTTGGACCTCCAGCGCTCCCAAGTGAATGACCTCGGACCTCCAGCGCTCCCTAAGTGAATGACCTCTGACCTCGGACCTCCAGTACTCCCTCAGTGAATGACCTCTGACCTCTGACCTCCAGCGCTCCCTTAGTGAATGACCTCAGACCTCGGACCTCCAAAGCTCCCTAAGTGAATGACCTCTGACCTCGGACTTCCAGCGCTCGGACCTCCAGCGCTCCCTAAGTGAATGAGCTCTGACCTCCAGCACTCCCTAAGTGAATGACCTGTGACCTTGGACCTCCAGCGCTCCCTCCGTGAATGACCTTTGACCTCGGACCTCCAGCGCTCCTTAAGTGAATGACCTCTGACCTCGGACCTCCAATGCTCCCTAAGTGAATGACCTCTGACCTTGGACCTCCAGCGCTCCCTCAGTGAATGACCTCTGACCTCGGACCTCCAGTACTCCCTCAGTGAATGACCTCTGACCTCTGACCTCCAGCGCTCCCTTAGTGAATGACCTCTGATCTCGGACCTCCAGTGCCTCCTAAGTGAATGACCTCGGACCTCCAGTACTCCCTCAGTGAATGACCTCTGACCTCCAGCGCTCCCTTAGTGAATGAACTCTGACCTCCAGCGCTCCCTAAGTGAATGACCTCTGACCTTGGACCTCCAGCGCTCCCAAGTGAATGACCTCGGACCTCCAGCGCTCCCAAAGTGAATGACCTCTGACCTCGGACCTCCAGCGCTCCCTAAGTGAATGACCTCTGACCTCGGACCTCCAGTACTCCCTCAGTGAATGACCTCTGACCTTGGACCTCCAGCGCTCCCAAGTGAATGACCTCGGACCTCCAGCGCTCCCTAAGTGAATGACCTCTGACCTCGGACCTCCAGCGCTCCCTAAGTGAATGACCTCTGACCTCGGACCTCCAGTACTCCCTCAGTGAATGACCTCTGACCTCTGACCTCCAGCGCTCCCTTAGTGAATGACCTCTGATCTCGGACCTCCAGTGCCTCCTAAGTGAATGACCTCGGACCTCCAGTACTCCCTCAGTGAATGACCTCTGACCTCCAGCACTCCCTCAGTGAATGACCTCTGACCTCCAGCGCTCCCTAAGTGAATGACCTCTGACCTTGGACCTCCAGCGCTCCCTAAGTGAATGACCTCTGACCTCGGACCTCCAGCGCTCCCTCAGTGAATGACCTCTGACCTTGGACCTCCAGCGCTCCCTAAGTGAATGAACTTGGACCTCCAGCGCTCCCTAAGTGAATGACCTCTGACCTCGGACCTCCAGCGCTCCCTAAGTGAATGACCTCTGACCTCGGACCTCCAGCTCTCCCTAAGTGAATGACCTCTGACCTCTGACCTCCAGCACTCCCTAAGTGAATGACCTCTGACCTTGGACCTCCAGCGCTCCCTCAGTGAATGACCTCTGACCTTTCTGACCTTGGACCTCCAGCGCTCCCTCCGTGAATGACCTTTGACCTCGGACCTCCAGCGCTCCCCAAGTGAATGACCTCTGACCTCGGACCTCCAATGCTCCCTAAGTGAATGACCTCTGACCTCGGACATCCAGCGCTCCCTAAGTGAATGACATCTGACCTCGGACCACAAATGCTCCCTAAGTGAATGACCTCTGACCTCGGACCTCCAGCGCTCGGACCTCCAGCGCTCCCTAAGTGAATGAGCTCTGACCTCCAGCGCTCCCTAAGTGAATGACCTCTGACCTCTGACCTCCAGCGCTCCCTTAGTGAATGACCTCTGACCTCGGACCTTCAATGCTCCCTAAGTGAATGACCTCTGACCTTGGACCTCCAGCGCTCCCTCCGTGAATGACCTTTGACCTCGGACCTCCAGCGCTCCTTAAGTGAATGACCTCTGACCTCGGACCTCCAATGCTCCCTAAGTGAATGACCTCTGACCTTGGACCTCCAGCGCTCCCTCAGTGAATGACCTCTGACCTCGGACCTCCAGCTCTCCCTAAGTGAATGACCTCTGACCTCTGACCTCCAGCACTCCCTAAGTGAATGACCTCTGACGTTGGACCTCCAGCGCTCCCTCAGTGAATGACCTCTGACCTTTCTGACCTTGGACCTCCAGCGCTCCCTCCGTGAATGACCTTTGACCTCGGACCTCCAGTGCTTCCCAAGTGAATGACCTCTGACCTCGGACCTCCAATGCTCCCTAAGTGAATGACCTCTGACCTTGGACCTCCAGCGCTCCCTCCGTGAATGACCTTTGACCTCGGACCTCCAGCGCTCCTTAAGTGAATGACCTCTGACCTCGGACCTCCAATGCTCCCTAAGTGAATGACCTCTGACCTTGGACCTCCAGCGCTCCCTCAGTGAATGACCTCTGACCTCGGACCTCCAGCTCTCCCTAAGTGAATGACCTCTGACCTCTGACCTCCAGCACTCCCTAAGTGAATGACCTCTGACCTTGGACCTCCAGCGCTCCCTCAGTGAATGACCTCTGACCTTTCTGACCTTGGACCTCCAGCGCTCCCTCCGTGAATGACCTTTGACCTCGGACCTCCAGCGCTCCCCAAGTGAATGACCTCTGACCTCGGACCTCCAATGCTCCCTAAGTGAATGACCTCTGACCTCGGACCTCCAGCGCTCCCTAAGTGAATGACCTCTGACCTCGGACCACCAATGCTCCCTAAGTGAATGACCTCTGACCTCGGACCTCCAGCGCTCGGACCTCAAGCGCTCCCTAAGTGAATGACCTCTGACCTTGGACCTCCAGCGCTCCCTCCGTGAATGACCTTTGACCTCGGACCTCCAGCGCTCCTTAAGTGAATGACCTCTGACCTCGGACCTCCAATGCTCCCTAAGTGAATGACCTCTGACCTTGGACCTCCAGCGCTCCCTCAGTGAATGACCTCTGACCTCGGACCTCCAGCGCTCCCTCAGCAAATGACCTCTGACCTCCAGCTTGTAACGCTCCCTCAGTAAATGACCTCTGACCTTGGAGCTCCAGCGCTCCCTAAGTGAATGACCTCTAACCTCGGACCTCCAGCACTCCCTCAGTGAATGACCTCTGACCTCGGACCTCCAGCGCTCCCTAAGTGAATGACCTCTGACCTTGGACCTCCAGTGCCCCCTAATTGAATGACCTCTGACCTCGAACCTCCAGCGCTCCCTAAGTGAATGACCTCTGACCTCGGACCTCCAGTACTCCCTCAGTGCATGACCTCTTACCTCCAGTGCCCCCTAAGTGAATGACCTCTGACCTTGGACCTCCAGCGCTCCCAAGTGAATGACCTCGGACCTCCAGCGCTCCCTAAGTGAATGACCTCTGACCTCGGACCTCCAGTACTCCCTCAGTGAATGACCTCTGACCTCCAGCGCTCCCTTAGTGAATGACCTCGGACCTCCAGTGCCTCCTAAGTGAATGACCTCGGACCTCCAGTACTCCCTCAGTGAATGACCTCTGACCTCGGACCTCCAGTACTCCCTCAGTGAATGACCTCTTACCTCCAGTGCCCCCTAAGTGAATGACCTCTGACCTTGGACCTCCAGCGCTCCCAAGTGAATGACCTCGGACCTCCAGCGCTCCCTAAGTGAATGACCTCTGACCTCGGACCTCCAGTACTCCCTCAGTGAATGACCTCTGACCTCCAGCGCTCCCTTAGTGAATGACCTCTGACCTCGGACCTCCAGTGCCTCCTAAGTGAATGACCTCGGACCTCCAGTACTCCCTCAGTGAATGACCTCTGACCTCCAGCGCTCCCTTAGTGAATGAACTCTGACCTCGGACCTCCAGCACTCCCTCAGTGAATGACCTCTGACCTCCAGCGCTCCCTTAGTGAATGAACTCTGACCTCCAGCGCTCCCTAAGTGAATGACCTCTGACCTTGGACCTCCAGCGCTCCCAAGTGAATGACCTCGGACCTCCAGCGCTCCCAAAGTGAATGACCTCTGACCTCGGACCTCCAGCGCTCCCTAAGTGAATGACCTCTGACCTCGGACCTCCAGTACTCCCTCAGTGAATGACCTCTGACCTTGGACCTCCAGCGCTCCCAAGTGAATGACCTCGGACCTCCAGCGCTCCCTAAGTGAATGACCTCTGACCTCGGACCTCCAGCGCTCCCTAAGTGAATGACCTCTGACCTCGGACCTCCAGTACTCCCTCAGTGAATGACCTCTGACCTCTGACCTCCAGCGCTCCCTTAGTGAATGACCTCTGATCTCGGACCTCCAGTGCCTCCTAAGTGAATGACCTCGGACCTCCAGTACTCCCTCAGTGAATGACCTCTGACCTCCAGCACTCCCTCAGTGAATGACCTCTGACCTCCAGCGCTCCCTAAGTGAATGACCTCTGACCTTGGACCTCCAGCGCTCCCTAAGTGAATGACCTCTGACCTCGGACCTCCAGCGCTCCCTCAGTGAATGACCTCTGACCTTGGACCTCCAGCGCTCCCTAAGTGAATGAACTTGGACCTCCAGCGCTCCCTAAGTGAATGACCTCTGACCTCGGACCTCCAGCGCTCCCTAAGTGAATGACCTCTGACCTCGGACCTCCAGCTCTCCCTAAGTGAATGACCTCTGACCTCTGACCTCCAGCACTCCCTAAGTGAATGACCTCTGACCTTGGACCTCCAGCGCTCCCTCAGTGAATGACCTCTGACCTTTCTGTTCTTGGACCTCCAGCGCTCCCTCCGTGAATGACCTTTGACCTCGGACCTCCAGCGCTCCCCAAGTGAATGACCTCTGACCTCGGACCTCCAATGCTCCCTAAGTGAATGACCTCTGACCTCGGACATCCAGCGCTCCCTAAGTGAATGACATCTGACCTCGGACCACAAATGCTCCCTAAGTGAATGACCTCTGACCTCGGACCTCCAGCGCTCGGACCTCCAGCGCTCCCTAAGTGAATGAGCTCTGACCTCCAGCGCTCCCTAAGTGAATGACCTCTGACCTCTGACCTCCAGCGCTCCCTTAGTGAATGACCTCTGACCTCGGACCTTCAATGCTCCCTAAGTGAATGACCTCTGACCTTGGACCTCCAGCGCTCCCTCCGTGAATGACCTTTGACCTCGGACCTCCAGCGCTCCTTAAGTGAATGACCTCTGACCTCGGACCTCCAATGCTCCCTAAGTGAATGACCTCTGACCTTGGACCTCCAGCGCTCCCTCAGTGAATGACCTCTGACCTCGGACCTCCAGCTCTCCCTAAGTGAATGACCTCTGACCTCTGACCTCCAGCACTCCCTAAGTGAATGACCTCTGACGTTGGACCTCCAGCGCTCCCTCAGTGAATGACCTCTGACCTTTCTGACCTTGGACCTCCAGCGCTCCCTCCGTGAATGACCTTTGACCTCGGACCTCCAGTGCTTCCCAAGTGAATGACCTCTGACCTCGGACCTCCAATGCTCCCTAAGTGAATGACCTCTGACCTTGGACCTCCAGCGCTCCCTCCGTGAATGACCTTTGACCTCGGACCTCCAGCGCTCCTTAAGTGAATGACCTCTGACCTCGGACCTCCAATGCTCCCTAAGTGAATGACCTCTGACCTTGGACCTCCAGCGCTCCCTCAGTGAATGACCTCTGACCTCGGACCTCCAGCTCTCCCTAAGTGAATGACCTCTGACCTCTGACCTCCAGCACTCCCTAAGTGAATGACCTCTGACCTTGGACCTCCAGCGCTCCCTCAGTGAATGACCTCTGACCTTTCTGACCTTGGACTTCCAGCGCTCCCTCCGTGAATGACCTTTGACCTCGGACCTCCAGCGCTCCCCAAGTGAATGACCTCTGACCTCGGACCTCCAATGCTCCCTAAGTGAATGACCTCTGACCTCGGACCTCCAGCGCTCCCTAAGTGAATGACCTCTGACCTCGGACCACCAATGCTCCCTAAGTGAATGACCTCTGACCTCGGACCTCCAGCGCTCGGACCTCCAGCGCTCCCTAAGTGAATGACCTCTGACCTTGGACCTCCAGCGCTCCCTCCGTGAATGACCTTTGACCTCGGACCTCCAGCGCTCCTTAAGTGAATGACCTCTGACCTCGGACCTCCAATGCTCCCTAAGTGAATGACCTCTGACCTTGGACCTCCAGCGCTCCCTCAGTGAATGACCTCTGACCTCGGACCTCCAGCGCTCCCTCAGCAAATGACCTCTGACCTCCAGCTTGTAACGCTCCCTCAGTAAATGACCTCTGACCTTGGACCTCCAGCGCTCCCTAAGTGAATGACCTCTAACCTCGGACCTCCAGCACTCCCTCAGTGAATGACCTCTGACCTCGGACCTCCAGCGCTCCCTAAGTGAATGACCTCTGACCTTGGACCTCCAGTGCCCCCTAATTGAATGACCTCTGACCTTGGACCTCCAGCGCTCCCAAGTGAATGACCTCGAACCTCCAGCGCTCCCTAAGTGAATGACCTCTGACCTCGGACCTCCAGTACTCCCTCAGTGAATGACCTCTTACCTCCAGTGCCCCCTAAGTGAATGACCTCTGACCTTGGACCTCCAGCGCTCCCAAGTGAATGACCTCGGACCTCCAGCGCTCCCTAAGTGAATGAATTCTGACCTCGGACCTCCAGTACTCCCTCAGTGAATGACCTCTGACCTCCAGCGCTCCCTTAGTGAATGACCTCGGACCTCCAGTGCCTCCTAAGTGAATGACCTCGGACCTCCAGTACTCCCTCAGTGAATGACCTCTGACCTCGGACCTCCAGTACTCCCTCAGTGAATGACCTCTTACCTCCAGTGCCCCCTAAGTGAATGACCTCTGACCTTGGACCTCCAGCGCTCCCAAGTGAATGACCTCGGACCTCCAGCGCTCCCTAAGTGAATGACCTCTGACCTCGGACCTCCAGTACTCCCTCAGTGAATGACCTCTGACCTCCAGCGCTCCCTTAGTGAATGACCTCTGACCTCGGACCTCCAGTGCCTCCTAAGTGAATGACCTCGGACCTCCAGTACTCCCTCAGTGAATGACCTCTGACCTCCAGCGCTCCCTTAGTGAATGAACTCTGACCTCGGACCTCCAGCACTCCCTCAGTGAATGACCTCTGACCTCCAGCGCTCCCTAAGTGAATGACCTCTGACCTTGGACCTCCAGCGCTCCCTAAGTGAATGACCTCTGACCTCGGACCTCCAGCGCTCCCTCAGTGAATGACCTCTGACCTTGGACCTCCAGCACTCCCTAAGTGAATGAGCTTGGACCTCCAGCGTTCCCTAAGTGAATGACCTCTGACCTCGGACCTCCAGCGCTCCCTAAGTGAATGACCTCTGACCTCGGACCTCCAGCTCTCCCTCAGTGAATGACCTTGGACCTCCAGTGCTCCCTAAGTGAATGACCTCTGACCTCGGACCTCCAGCGCTCCCTAAGTGAATGACCTCTGACCTCGAACCTCCAGCACTCCCTCAGTGAATGACCTCTGACCTCTGACCTCCAGCGCTCCCTAAGTGAATGACCTCATACCTCGGACCTCCAGCGCTCCCTATGTGAATGACCTCTGACCTTGGACCTCCAGCGCTTCCTCAGTGAATGACCTCTGACCTTGGACCTCCAGCACTCCCTAAGTGAATGACCTCGGACCTCCAGCGTTCCCTAAGTGAATGACCTCTGACCTTGGACCTCCAGCGCTCCCTCAGTGAATGACCTCTGACCTTGGACCTCCAGCACTCCCTAAGTGAATGACCTCGGACCTCCAGCGTTCCCTAAGTGAATGACCTCTGACCTTGGACCTCCAGCGCTCCCTAAGTGAATGACCTCGGACCTCCAGCGCTCCCTCAGTGAATGACCTCTGACCTTGGAGCTCCAGCGCTCCCTAAGTGAATGACCTCTAACCTCGGACCTCCAGCACTCCCTCAGTGAATGACCTCTGACCTCGGACCTCCAGCGCTCCCTAAGTGAATGACCTCTGACCTTGGACCTCCAGTGCCCCCTAATTGAATGACCTCTGACCTTGGACCTCCAGCGCTCCCAAGTGAATGACCTCGAACCTCCAGCGCTCCCTAAGTGAATGACCTCTGACCTCGGACCTCCAGTACTCCCTCAGTGCATGACCTCTTACCTCCAGTGCCCCCTAAGTGAATGACCTCTGACCTTGGACCTCCAGCGCTCCCAAGTGAATGACCTCGGACCTCCAGCGCTCCCTAAGTGAATGACCTCTGACCTCGGACCTCCAGTACTCCCTCAGTGAATGACCTCTGACCTCCAGCGCTCCCTTAGTGAATGACCTCGGACCTCCAGTGCCTCCTAAGTGAATGACCTCGGACCTCCAGTACTCCCTCAGTGAATGACCTCTGACCTCGGACCTCCAGTACTCCCTCAGTGAATGACCTCTTACCTCCAGTGCCCCCTAAGTGAATGACCTCTGACCTTGGACCTCCAGCGCTCCCAAGTGAATGACCTCGGACCTCCAGCGCTCCCTAAGTGAATGACCTCTGACCTCGGACCTCCAGTACTCCCTCAGTGAATGACCTCTGACCTCCAGCGCTCCCTTAGTGAATGACCTCTGACCTCGGACCTCCAGTGCCTCCTAAGTGAATGACCTCGGACCTCCAGTACTCCCTCAGTGAATGACCTCTGACCTCCAGCGCTCCCTTAGTGAATGAACTCTGACCTCGGACCTCCAGCACTCCCTCAGTGAATGACCTCTGACCTCCAGCGCTCCCTTAGTGAATGAACTCTGACCTCCAGCGCTCCCTAAGTGAATGACCTCTGACCTTGGACCTCCAGCGCTCCCAAGTGAATGACCTCGGACCTCCAGCGCTCCCAAAGTGAATGACCTCTGACCTCGGACCTCCAGCGCTCCCTAAGTGAATGACCTCTGACCTCGGACCTCCAGTACTCCCTCAGTGAATGACCTCTGACCTTGGACCTCCAGCGCTCCCAAGTGAATGACCTCGGACCTCCAGCGCTCCCTAAGTGAATGACCTCTGACCTCGGACCTCCAGCGCTCCCTAAGTGAATGACCTCTGACCTCGGACCTCCAGTACTCCCTCAGTGAATGACCTCTGACCTCTGACCTCCAGCGCTCCCTTAGTGAATGACCTCTGATCTCGGACCTCCAGTGCCTCCTAAGTGAATGACCTCGGACCTCCAGTACTCCCTCAGTGAATGACCTCTGACCTCCAGCACTCCCTCAGTGAATGACCTCTGACCTCCAGCGCTCCCTAAGTGAATGACCTCTGACCTTGGACCTCCAGCGCTCCCTAAGTGAATGACCTCTGACCTCGGACCTCCAGCGCTCCCTCAGTGAATGACCTCTGACCTTGGACCTCCAGCGCTCCCTAAGTGAATGAACTTGGACCTCCAGCGCTCCCTAAGTGAATGACCTCTGACCTCGGACCTCCAGCGCTCCCTAAGTGAATGACCTCTGACCTCGGACCTCCAGCTCTCCCTAAGTGAATGACCTCTGACCTCTGACCTCCAGCACTCCCTAAGTGAATGACCTCTGACCTTGGACCTCCAGCGCTCCCTCAGTGAATGACCTCTGACCTTTCTGTTCTTGGACCTCCAGCGCTCCCTCCGTGAATGACCTTTGACCTCGGACCTCCAGCGCTCCCCAAGTGAATGACCTCTGACCTCGGACCTCCAATGCTCCCTAAGTGAATGACCTCTGACCTCGGACATCCAGCGCTCCCTAAGTGAATGACATCTGACCTCGGACCACAAATGCTCCCTAAGTGAATGACCTCTGACCTCGGACCTCCAGCGCTCGGACCTCCAGCGCTCCCTAAGTGAATGAGCTCTGACCTCCAGCGCTCCCTAAGTGAATGACCTCTGACCTCTGACCTCCAGCGCTCCCTTAGTGAATGACCTCTGACCTCGGACCTTCAATGCTCCCTAAGTGAATGACCTCTGACCTTGGACCTCCAGCGCTCCCTCCGTGAATGACCTTTGACCTCGGACCTCCAGCGCTCCTTAAGTGAATGACCTCTGACCTCGGACCTCCAATGCTCCCTAAGTGAATGACCTCTGACCTTGGACCTCCAGCGCTCCCTCAGTGAATGACCTCTGACCTCGGACCTCCAGCTCTCCCTAAGTGAATGACCTCTGACCTCTGACCTCCAGCACTCCCTAAGTGAATGACCTCTGACGTTGGACCTCCAGCGCTCCCTCAGTGAATGACCTCTGACCTTTCTGACCTTGGACCTCCAGCGCTCCCTCCGTGAATGACCTTTGACCTCGGACCTCCAGTGCTTCCCAAGTGAATGACCTCTGACCTCGGACCTCCAATGCTCCCTAAGTGAATGACCTCTGACCTTGGACCTCCAGCGCTCCCTCCGTGAATGACCTTTGACCTCGGACCTCCAGCGCTCCTTAAGTGAATGACCTCTGACCTCGGACCTCCAATGCTCCCTAAGTGAATGACCTCTGACCTTGGACCTCCAGCGCTCCCTCAGTGAATGACCTCTGACCTCGGACCTCCAGCTCTCCCTAAGTGAATGACCTCTGACCTCTGACCTCCAGCACTCCCTAAGTGAATGACCTCTGACCTTGGACCTCCAGCGCTCCCTCAGTGAATGACCTCTGACCTTTCTGACCTTGGACTTCCAGCGCTCCCTCCGTGAATGACCTTTGACCTCGGACCTCCAGCGCTCCCCAAGTGAATGACCTCTGACCTCGGACCTCCAATGCTCCCTAAGTGAATGACCTCTGACCTCGGACCTCCAGCGCTCCCTAAGTGAATTACCTCTGACCTCGGACCACCAATGCTCCCTAAGTGAATGACCTCTGACCTCGGACCTCCAGCGCTCGGACCTCCAGCGCTCCCTAAGTGAATGACCTCTGACCTTGGACCTCCAGCGCTCCCTCCGTGAATGACCTTTGACCTCGGACCTCCAGCGCTCCTTAAGTGAATGACCTCTGACCTCGGACCTCCAATGCTCCCTAAGTGAATGACCTCTGACCTTGGACCTCCAGCGCTCCCTCAGTGAATGACCTCTGACCTCGGACCTCCAGCGCTCCCTCAGCAAATGACCTCTGACCTCCAGCTTGTAACGCTCCCTCAGTAAATGACCTCTGACCTTGGACCTCCAGCGCTCCCTAAGTGAATGACCTCTAACCTCGGACCTCCAGCACTCCCTCAGTGAATGACCTCTGACCTCGGACCTCCAGCGCTCCCTAAGTGAATGACCTCTGACCTTGGACCTCCAGTGCCCCCTAATTGAATGACCTCTGACCTTGGACCTCCAGCGCTCCCAAGTGAATGACCTCGAACCTCCAGCGCTCCCTAAGTGAATGACCTCTGACCTCGGACCTCCAGTACTCCCTCAGTGAATGACCTCTTACCTCCAGTGCCCCCTAAGTGAATGACCTCTGACCTTGGACCTCCAGCGCTCCCAAGTGAATGACCTCGGACCTCCAGCGCTCCCTAAGTGAATGAATTCTGACCTCGGACCTCCAGTACTCCCTCAGTGAATGACCTCTGACCTCCAGCGCTCCCTTAGTGAATGACCTCGGACCTCCAGTGCCTCCTAAGTGAATGACCTCGGACCTCCAGTACTCCCTCAGTGAATGACCTCTGACCTCGGACCTCCAGTACTCCCTCAGTGAATGACCTCTTACCTCCAGTGCCCCCTAAGTGAATGACCTCTGACCTTGGACCTCCAGCGCTCCCAAGTGAATGACCTCGGACCTCCAGCGCTCCCTAAGTGAATGACCTCTGACCTCGGACCTCCAGTACTCCCTCAGTGAATGACCTCTGACCTCCAGCGCTCCCTTAGTGAATGACCTCTGACCTCGGACCTCCAGTGCCTCCTAAGTGAATGACCTCGGACCTCCAGTACTCCCTCAGTGAATGACCTCTGACCTCCAGCGCTCCCTTAGTGAATGAACTCTGACCTCGGACCTCCAGCACTCCCTCAGTGAATGACCTCTGACCTCCAGCGCTCCCTAAGTGAATGACCTCTGACCTTGGACCTCCAGCGCTCCCTAAGTGAATGACCTCTGACCTCGGACCTCCAGCGCTCCCTCAGTGAATGACCTCTGACCTTGGACCTCCAGCACTCCCTAAGTGAATGAGCTTGGACCTCCAGCGTTCCCTAAGTGAATGACCTCTGACCTCGGACCTCCAGCGCTCCCTAAGTGAATGACCTCTGACCTCGGACCTCCAGCTCTCCCTCAGTGAATGACCTTGGACCTCCAGTGCTCCCTAAGTGAATGACCTCTGACCTCGGACCTCCAGCGCTCCCTAAGTGAATGACCTCTGACCTCGAACCTCCAGCACTCCCTCAGTGAATGACCTCTGACCTCTGACCTCCAGCGCTCCCTAAGTGAATGACCTCATACCTCGGACCTCCAGCGCTCCCTATGTGAATGACCTCTGACCTTGGACCTCCAGCGCTTCCTCAGTGAATGACCTCTGACCTTGGACCTCCAGCACTCCCTAAGTGAATGACCTCGGACCTCCAGCGTTCCCTAAGTGAATGACCTCTGACCTTGGACCTCCAGCGCTCCCTCAGTGAATGACCTCTGACCTTGGACCTCCAGCACTCCCTAAGTGAATGACCTCGGACCTCCAGCGTTCCCTAAGTGAATGACCTCTGACCTTGGACCTCCAGCGCTCCCTAAGTGAATGACCTCGGACCTCCAGCGCTCCCTCAGTGAATGACCTCTGACCTTGGACCTCCAGCGCTCCCTAAGTGAATGACCTCTGACCTCGGACCTCCAATGCTCCCTAAGTGAATGACCTCTGACCTCGGACCTCCAGCGCTCGGACCTCCAGCGCTCCCTAAGTGAATGAGCTCTGACCTCCAGCACTCCATAAGTGAATGACCTCTGACCTTGGACCTCCAGCGCTCCCTCCGTGAATGACCTTTGACCTCGGACCTCCAGCGCTCCTTAAGTGAATGACCTCTGACCTCGGACCTCCAATGCTCCCTAAGTGAATGACCTCTGACCTTGGACCTCCAGCGCTCCCTCAGTGAATGACCTCTGACCTCGGACCTCCAGCGCTCCCTCAGCAAATGACCTCTGACCTCCAGCTTGTAACGCTCCCTCAGTAAATGACCTCTGACCTTGGACCTCCAGCGCTCCCTAAGTGAATGACCTCTAACCTCGGACCTCCAATGCTCCCTAAGTGAATGACCTCTGACCTTGGACCTCCAGCGCTCCCTAAGTGAATGACCTCTGACCTCGGACCTCCAGAGCTCCCTCAGTGAACGACCTCTGACCTCGGACCTCCAGTGCTCCCTAAGTGAATGACCTCTGACCTCGGACCTCCAGTGCTCCCTAAGTGAATGACCTCTGACCTCGGACCTCCAGTGCCCCCTAAGTGAATGACCTCTGACCTTGGACCTCCAGCGCTCCCAAGTGAATGACCTCGGACCTCCAGCGCTCCCTAAGTGAATGACCTCTGACCTCGGACCTCCAGTACTCCCTCAGTGAATGACCTCTGACCTCCAGCGCTCCCTTAGTGAATGACCTCTGACCTCGGACCTCCAGTGCCCCTAAGTGAATGACCTCGGACCTCCAGTACTCCCTCAGTGAATGACCTCTGACCTCGGACCTCCAGTGGCCCCTAAGTGAATGACCTCTGACCTTGGACCTCCAGCGCTCCCAAGTGAATGACCTCGGACCTCCAGCGCTCCCTAAGTGAATGACCTCTGACCTCGGACCTCCAGTACTCCCTCAGTGAATGACCTCTGACCTCTGACCTCCAGCGCTCCCTTAGTGAATGACCTCAGACCTCGGACCTCCAAAGCTCCCTAAGTGAATGACCTCTGACCTCGGACTTCCAGCGCTCGGACCTCCAGCGCTCCCTAAGTGAATGAGCTCTGACCTCCAGCACTCCCTAAGTGAATGACCTGTGACCTTGGACCTCCAGCGCTCCCTCCGTGAATGACCTTTGACCTCGGACCTCCAGCGCTCCTTAAGTGAATGACCTCTGACCTCGGACCTCCAATGCTCCCTAAGTGAATGACCTCTGACCTTGGACCTCCAGCGCTCCCTCAGTGAATGACCTCTGACCTCGGACCTCCAGCGCTCCCTCAGCAAATGACCTCTGACCTCCAGCTTGTAACGCTCCCTCAGTAAATGACCTCTGACCTTGGACCTCCAGCGCTCCCTAAGTGAATGACCTCTAACCTCGGACCTCCAGCACTCCCTCAGTGAATGACCTCTGACCTCAAACCTCCAGCGCTCCCTAAGTGAATGACCTCTGACTTTGGACCTCCAGTGCCCCCTAAGTGAATGACCTCTGACCTTGGACCTCCAGCGCTCCCAAGTGAATGACCTCGGACCTCCAGCGCTCCCTAAGTGAATGACCTCTGACCTCGGACCTCCAGTACTCCCTCAGTGAATGACCTCTGGCCTCCAGTGCCCCCTAAGTGAATGACCTCTGACCTTGGACCTCCAGCGCTCCCAAGTGAATGACCTCTGACCTTGGACCTCCAGCGCTCCCTAAGTGAATGACCTCTGACCTCGGACCTCCAGCGCTCCCTAAGTGAATGACCTCTGACCTCTGACCTCCAGCACTCCCTAAGTGAATGACCTCTGACCTTGGACCTCCAGCGCTCCCTAAGTGAATGACCTCTAACCTCGGACCTCCAATGATCCCTAAGTGAATGACCTCTGACCTTGGACCTCCAGCGCTCCCTAAGTGAATGACCTCTGACCTCGGACCTCCAGAGCTCCCTCAGTGAATGACCTCTGACCTCGGACCTCCAGTGCTCCCTAAGTGAATGACCTCTGACCTCGGACCTCCAGTGCTCCCTAAGTGAATGACCTCTGACCTCGGACCTCCAGTGCCCCCTAAGTGAATGACCTCTGACCTTGGACCTCCAGCGCTCCCAAGTGAATGACCTCGGACCTCCAGCGCTCCCTAAGTGAATGACCTCTGACCTCGGACCTCCAGTACTCCCTCAGTGAATGACCTCTGACCTCCAGCGCTCCCTTAGTGAATGACCTCTGACCTCGGACCTCCAGTGCCCCCTAAGTGAATGACCTCGGACCTCCAGTACTCCCTCAGTGAATGACCTCTGACCTCGGACCTCCAGTGGCCCCTAAGTGAATGACCTCTGACCTTGGACCTCCAGCGCTCCCAAGTGAATGACCTCGGACCTCCAGCGCTCCCTAAGTGAATGACCTCTGACCTCGGACCTCCAGTACTCCCTCAGTGAATGACCTCTGACCTCTGACCTCCAGCGCTCCCTTAGTGAATGACCTCAGACCTCGGACCTCCAAAGCTCCCTAAGTGAATGACCTCTGACCTCGGACTTCCAGCGCTCGGACCTCCAGCGCTCCCTAAGTGAATGAGCTCTGACCTCCAGCACTCCCTAAGTGAATGACCTGTGACCTTGGACCTCCAGCGCTCCCTCCGTGAATGACCTTTGACCTCGGACCTCCAGCGCTCCTTAAGTGAATGACCTCTGACCTCGGACCTCCAATGCTCCCTAAGTGAATGACCTCTGACCTTGGACCTCCAGCGCTCCCTCAGTGAATGACCTCTGACCTCGGACCTCCAGCGCTCCCTCAGCAAATGACCTCTGACCTCCAGCTTGTAACGCTCCCTCAGTAAATGACCTCTGACCTTGGACCTCCAGCGCTCCCTAAGTGAATGACCTCTAACCTCGGACCTCCAGCACTCCCTCAGTGAATGACCTCTGACCTCGGACCTCCAGCGCTCCCTAAGTGAATGACCTCTGACCTTGGACCTCCAGCGCTCCCAAGTGAATGACCTCGGACCTCCAGCGCTCCCTAAGTGAATGACCTCTGACCTCGGACCTCCAGTACTCCCTCAGTGAATGACCTCTGACCTCCAGTGCCCCCTAAGTGAATGACCTCTGACCTTGGACCTCCAGCGCTCCCAAGTGAATGACCTCGGACCTCCAGCGCTCCCTAAGTGAATGACCTCTGACCTCGGACCTCCAGCGCTCCCTAAGTGAATGACCTCTGACCTCTGACCTCCAGCACTCCCTAAGTGAATGACCTCTGACCTTGGACCTCCAGCGCTCCCTCAGTGAATGACCTCTGACCTCGGACCTCCAGAGCTCCCTCAGTGAATGACCTCTGACCTCGGACCTCCAGTGCTCCCTAAGTGAATGACCTCTGACCTCGGACCTCCAGTGCTCCCTAAGTGAATGACCTCTGACCTCGGACCTCCAGTGCCCCCTAAGTGAATGACCTCTGACCTTGGACCTCCAGCGCTCCCAAGTGAATGACCTCGGACCTCCAGCGCTCCCTAAGTGAATGACCTCTGACCTCGGACCTCCAGTACTCCCTCAGTGAATGACCTCTGACCTCCAGCGCTCCCTTAGTGAATGACCTCTGACCTCGGACCTCCAGTGCCCCCTAAGTGAATGACCTCGGACCTCCAGTACTCCCTCAGTGAATGACCTCTGACCTCGGACCTCCAGTGGCCCCTAAGTGAATGACCTCTGACCTTGGACCTCCAGCGCTCCCAAGTGAATGACCTCGGACCTCCAGCGCTCCCTAAGTGAATGACCTCTGACCTCGGACCTCCAGTACTCCCTCAGTGAATGACCTCTGACCTCTGACCTCCAGCGCTCCCTTAGTGAATGACCTCAGACCTCGGACCTCCAAAGCTCCCTAAGTGAATGACCTCTGACCTCGGACTTCCAGCGCTCGGACCTCCAGCGCTCCCTAAGTGAATGAGCTCTGACCTCCAGCACTCCCTAAGTGAATGACCTGTGACCTTGGACCTCCAGCGCTCCCTCCGTGAATGACCTTTGACCTCGGACCTCCAGCGCTCCTTAAGTGAATGACCTCTGACCTCGGACCTCCAATGCTCCCTAAGTGAATGACCTCTGACCTTGGACCTCCAGCGCTCCCTCAGTGAATGACCTCTGACCTCGGACCTCCAGCGCTCCCTCAGCAAATGACCTCTGACCTCCAGCTTGTAACGCTCCCTCAGTAAATGACCTCTGACCTTGGACCTCCAGCGCTCCCTAAGTGAATGACCTCTAACCTCGGACCTCCAGCACTCCCTCAGTGAATGACCTCTGACCTCGGACCTCCAGCGCTCCCTAAGTGAATGACCTCTGACCTTGGACCTCCAGCGCTCCCAAGTGAATGACCTCGGACCTCCAGCGCTCCCTAAGTGAATGACCTCTGACCTCGGACCTCCAGTACTCCCTCAGTGAATGACCTCTGACCTCCAGTGCCCCCTAAGTGAATGACCTCTGACCTTGGACCTCCAGCGCTCCCAAGTGAATGACCTCGGACCTCCAGCGCTCCCTAAGTGAATGACCTCTGACCTCGGACCTCCAGCGCTCCCTAAGTGAATGACCTCTGACCTCTGACCTCCAGCACTCCCTAAGTGAATGACCTCTGACCTTGGACCTCCAGCGCTCCCTCAGTGAATGACCTCTGACCTTTCTGACCTTGGACCTCCAGCGCTCCCTCCGTGAATGACCTTTGACCTCGGACCTCCAGCGCTCCCCAAGTGAATGACCTCTGACCTCGGACCTCCAATGCTCCCTAAGTGAATGACCTCTGACCTCGGACCTCCAGCGCTCCCTAAGTGAATGACCTCTGACCTCCAGCGCTCCCTAAGTGAATGACCTCTGACCTCGGACCTCCAATGCTCCCTAAGTGAATGACCTCTGACCTCGGACCTCCAGCGCTCGGACCTCCAGCGCTCCCTAAGTGAATGAGCTCTGACCTCCAGCGCTCCCTAAGTGAATGACCTCTGACCTTGGACCTCCAGCGCTCCCAAGTGAATGACCTCGGACCTCCAGCGCTCCCTATGTGAATGACCTCTGACCTCGGACCTCCAGTACTCCCTCAGTGAATGACCTCTGACCTCTGACCTCCAGCGCTCCCTTAGTGAATGACTTTTGATCTCGGACCTCCAGTGCCTCCTAAGTGAATGACCTCGGACCTCCAGCACTCCCTCAGTGAATGACCTCTGACCTCCAGCGCTCCCTAAGTGAATGACCTCTGACCTTGGACCTCCAGCGCTCCCTAAGTGAATGACCTCTGACCTCGGACCTCCAGCGCTCCCTCAGTGAATGACCTCTGACCTTGAACCTCCAGCAATCCCTAAGTGAATGACCTTGGACCTCCAGTGCTCCCTAAGTGAATGACCTCTGACCTCAGACCTCCAGCGCTCCCTAAGTGAATGACCTCTGACCTCCAGCACTCCCTAAGTGAATGACCTCTGACCTTGGACCTCCAGCGCTCCCTCAGTGAATGACCTCTGACCTTTCTGACCTTGGACCTCCAGCGCTCCCTCCGTGAATGACCTTTGACCTCGGACCTCCAGCGCTCCCCAAGTGAATGACCTCTGACCTCGGACCTCCAATGCTCCCTAAGTGAATGACCTCTGACCTCGGACCTCCAGCGCTCCCTAAGTGAATGACCTATGACCTCGGACCTCCAATGCTCCCTAAGTGAATGACCTCTGACCTCGGACCTCCAGCGCTCGGACCTCCAGCGCTCCCTAAGTGAATGACCTCTGACCTTGGACCTCCAGCGCTCCCTCCGTGAATGACCTTTGACCTCGGACCTCCAGTGCTCCCTCAGTGAATGACCTCTTACCTCCAGTGCCCCCTAAGTGAATGACCTCTGACCTTGGACCTCCAGCGCTCCCAAGTGAATGACCTCGGACCTCCAGCGCTCCCTAAGTGAATGACCTCTGACCTCGGACCTCCAGTACTCCCTCAGTGAATGACCTCTGACCTCCAGCGCTCCCTTAGTGAATGACCTCGGACCTCCAGTGCCTCCTAAGTGAATGACCTCGGACCTCCAGTACTCCCTCAGTGAATGACCTCTGACCTCGGACCTCCAGTACTCCCTCAGTGAATGACCTCTTACCTCCAGTGCCCCCTAAGTGAATGACCTCTGACCTTGGACCTCCAGCGCTCCCAAGTGAATGACCTCGGACCTCCAGCGCTCCCTAAGTGAATGACCTCTGACCTCGGACCTCCAGTACTCCCTCAGTGAATGACCTCTGACCTCCAGCGCTCCCTTAGTGAATGACCTCTGACCTCGGACCTCCAGTGCCTCCTAAGTGAATGACCTCGGACCTCCAGTACTCCCTCAGTGAATGACCTCTGACCTCCAGCGCTCCCTTAGTGAATGAACTCTGACCTCGGACCTCCAGCACTCCCTCAGTGAATGACCTCTGACCTCCAGCGCTCCCTAAGTGAATGACCTCTGACCTTGGACCTCCAGCGCTCCCTAAGTGAATGACCTCTGACCTCGGACCTCCAGCGCTCCCTCAGTGAATGACCTCTGACCTTGGACCTCCAGCACTCCCTAAGTGAATGAACTTGGACCTCCAGCGTTCCCTAAGTGAATGACCTCTGACCTCGGACCTCCAGCGCTCCCTAAGTGAATGACCTCTGACCTCGGACCTCCAGCTCTCCCTCAGTGAATGACCTTGGACCTCCAGTGCTCCCTAAGTGAATGACCTCTGACCTCGGACCTCCAGCGCTCCCTAAGTGAATGACCTCTGACCTCGAACCTCCAGCACTCCCTCAGTGAATGACCTCTGACCTCTGACCTCCAGCGCTCCCTAAGTGAATGACCTCATACCTCGGACCTCCAGCGCTCCCTATGTGAATGACCTCTGACCTTGGACCTACAGCGCTCCCTCAGTAAATGACCTCTGACCTTGGACCTCCAGCACTCCCTAAGTGAATGACCTATGACCTCGGACCTCCAATGCCCCCTAAGTGAATGACCTCTGACCTCGGACCTCCAGCGCTCCCTCAGTGAATGACCTCTGACCTTGAACCTCCAGCACTCCCTAAGTGAATGACCTTGAACCTCCAGTGCTCCCTAAGTGAATGACCTCTGACCTCGGACCTCCAGCGCTCCCTAAGTGAATGACCTCTGACCTCCAGCACTCCCTAAGTGAATGACCTCTGACCTTGGACCTCCAGCGCTCCCTCAGTGAATGACCTCTGACCTTTCTGACCTTGGACCTCCAGCGCTCCCTCCGTGAATGACCTTTGACCTCGGACCTCCAGCGCTCCCCAAGTGAATGACCTCTGACCTCGGACCTCCAATGCTCCCTAAGTGAATGACCTCTGACCTCGGACCTCCAGCGCTCGGACCTCCACCGCTCCCCAAGTGAATGACCTCTGACCTCGGACCTCCAATGCTCCCTAAGTGAATGACCTCTGACCTTGGACCTCCAGCGCTCCCTCCGTGAATGACCTTTGACCTCGGACCTCCAGTGCTCCCTAAGTGAATGACCTCTGACCTCGGACCTCCAATGCTCCCTAAGTGAATGACCTCTGACCTTGGACCTCCAGAGCTCCCTCAGTGAATGACCTCTGACCTCGGACCTCCAGTGCTCCCTAAGTGAATGACCTCTGACCTCGGACCTCCAGTGCTCCCTAAGTGAATGACCTCTGACCTCGGACCTCCAGTGCCCCCTAAGTGAATGACTTCTGACCTTGGACCTCCAGCGCTCCCAAGTGAATGACCTCGGACCTCCAGCGCTCCCTAAGTGAATGACCTCTGACCTCGGACCTCCAGTACTCCCTCAGTGAATGACTTCTGACCTCCAGCGCTCCCTTAGTGAATGACCTCTGACCTCGGACCTCCAGTGCCCCCTAAGTGAATGACCTCGGACCTCCAGTACTCCCTCAGTGAATGACCTCGGACCTCCAGTGGCCCCTAAGTGAATGACCTCTGACCTTGGACCTCCAGCGCTCCCAAGTGAATGACCTCGGACCTCCAGCGCTCCCTAAGTGAATGACCTCTGACCTCGGTCCTCCAGTACTCCCTCAGTGAATGACCTCTGACCTCTGACCTCCAGCGCTCCCTTAGTGAATGACCTCTGACCTCGGACCTCCAATGCTCCCTAAGTGAATGACCTCTGACCTTGGACCTCCAGCGCTCCCTCCGTGAATGACCTTTGACCTCGGACCTCCAGCGCTCCTTAAGTGAATGACCTCTGACCTCGGACCTCCAATGCTCCCTAAGTGAATGACCTCTGACCTTGGACCTCCAGCGCTCCCTCAGTGAATGACCTCTGACCTCGGACCTCCAGCGCTCCCTCAGCAAATGACCTCTGACCTCCAGCTTGTAACGCTCCCTCAGTAAATGACCTCTGACTTGGACCTCCAGCGCTCCCTAAGTGAATGACCTCTAACCTCGGACCTCCAGCACTCCCTCAGTGAATGACCTCTGACCTCGGACCTCCAGCGCTCCCTAAGTGAATGACCTCTGACCTCGGACCTCCAGCGCTCCCTAAGTGAATGACCTCTGACCTCGGACCTCCAGTGCCCCCTAAGTGAATGACCTCTGACCTTGAATCACCAGCGCTCCCAAGTGAATGACCTCGGACCTCCAGCGCTTCCTAAGTGAATGACCTCTGACCTCGGACCTCCAGTACTCCCTCAGTGAATGACCTCTTACCTCCAGTGCCCCCTAAGTGAATGACCTCTGACCTTGGACCTCCAGCGCTCCCAAGTGAATGACCTCGGACCTCCAGCGCTCCCTAAGTGAATGACCTCTGACCTCGGACCTCCAGTACTCCCTCAGTGAATGACCTCTGACCTCCAGCGCTCCCTTAGTGAATGACCTCTGACCTCGGACCTCCAGTGCCTCCTAAGTGAATGACCTCGGACCTCCAGTACGCCCTCAATGAATGACCTCTGACCTCCAGCACTCCCTAAGTGAATGACCTCTGACCTTGGACCTCCAGCGCTCCCTAAGTGAATGACCTCTGACCTCGGACCTCCAGCGCTCCCTCAGTGAATGACCTCTGACCTTGGACCTCCAGCACTCCCTAAGTGAATGAACTTGGACCTCCAGCGCTCCCTCCGTGAATGACCTTTGACCTCGGACCTCCAGCGCTCCCCAAGTGAATGACCTCTGACCTCTGACCTCCAGCGCTCCCTTAGTGAATGACCTCTGACATCGGACCTCCAATGCTCCCTAAGTGAATGACCTCTGACCTTGGACCTCCAGCGCTCCCTTCGTGAATGACCTTTGACCTCGGACCTCCAGCGCTCCTTAAGTGAATGACCTCTGACCTCGGACCTCCAGCGCTCCCTCAGCAAATAACCTCTGACCTCCAGCTTGTAACGCTCCCTCAGTAAATGACCTCTGACCTTGGACCTCCAGCGCTCCCTAAGTGAATGACCTCTAACCTCGGACCTCCAGCACTCCCTCAGTGAATGACCTCTGACCTCGGACCTCCAGCGCTCCCTAAGTGAATGACCTCTGACCTCGGACCTCCAGTGCCCCCTAAGTGAATGACCTCTGACCTTGAACCACCAGCGCTCCCAAGTGAATGACCTCGGACCTCCAGCGCTCCCTAAGTGAATGACCTCTGACCTCGGACCTCCAGTACTCCCTCAGTGAATGACCTCTTACCTCCAGTGCCCCCTAAGTGAATGACCTCTGACCTTGGACCTCCAGCGCTCCCAAGTGAATGACCTCGGACCTCCAGCGCTCCCTAACTGAATGACCTCTGACCTCGGACCTCCAGTACTCCCTCAGTGAATGACCTCTGACCTCCAGCGCTCCCTTAGTGAATGACCTCTGACCTCGGACCTCCAGTGCCTCCTAAGTGAATGACCTCGGACCTCCAGTACGCCCTCAATGAATGACCTCTGACCTCCAGCGCTCCCTAAGTGAATGACCTCTGACCTTGGACCTCCAGCGCTCCCTAAGTGAATGACCTCTGACCTCGGACCTCCAGCGCTCCCTCAGTGAATGACCTCTGACCTTGGACCTCCAGCACTCCCTAAGTGAATGAACTTGGACCTCCAGCGCTCCCTCCGTGAATGACCTTTGACCTCGGACCTCCAGCGCTCCCCAAGTGAATGACCTCTGACCTCTGACCTCCAGCGCTCCCTTAGTGAATGACCTCTGACATCGGACCTCAAATGCTCCCTAAGTGAATGACCTCTGACCTTGGACCTCCAGCGCTCCCTCCGTGAATGACCTTTGACCTCGGACCTCCAGCGCTCCTTAAGTGAATGACCTCTGACCTCGGACCTCCAATGCTCCCTAAGTGAATGACCTCTGACCTTGGACCTCCAGCGCTCCCTCAGTGAATGACCTCTGACCTCGGACCTCCAGCGCTCCCTCAGCAAATGACCTCTGACCTCCAGCTTGTAACGCTCCCTCAGTAAATGACCTCTGACCTTGGACCTCCAGCGCTCCCTAAGTGAATGACCTCTAACCTCGGACCTCCAGCACTCCCTCAGTGAATGACCTCTGACCTCGGACCTCCAGCGCTCCCTAAGTGAATGACCTCTGACCTTGGACCTCCAGTGCCCCCTAATTGAATGACCTCTGACCTTGGACCTCCAGCGCTCCCAAGTGAATGACCTCGGACCTCCAGCGCTCCCTAAGTGAATGACCTCTGACCTCGGACCTCCAGTACTCCCTCAGTGAATGACCTCTTACCTCCAGTGCCCCCTAAGTGAATGACCTCTGACCTTGGACCTCCAGCGCTCCCAAGTGAATGACCTCGGACCTCCAGCGCTGCCTAAGTGAATGACCTCTGACCTCGGACCTCCAGTACTCCCTCAGTGAATGACCTCTGACCTCCAGCGCTCCCTTAGTGAATGACCTCGGACCTCCAGTGCCTCCTAAGTGAATGACCTCGGACCTCCAGTACTCCCTCAGTGAATGACCTCTGACCTCGGACCTCCAGTACTCCCTCAGTGAATGACCTCTTACCTCCAGTGCCCCCTAAGTGAATGACCTCTGACCTTGGACCTCCAGCGCTCCCAAGTGAATGACCTCGGACCTCCAGCGCTCCCTAAGTGAATGACCTCTGACCTCGGACCTCCAGTACTCCCTCAGTGAATGACCTCTGACCTCCAGCGCTCCCTTAGTGAATGACCTCTGACCTCGGACCTCCAGTGCCTCCTAAGTGAATGACCTCGGACCTCCAGTACTCCCTCAGTGAATGACCTCTGACCTCCAGCACTCCCTCAGTGAATGACCTCTGACCTCCAGCGCTCCCTAAGTGAATGACCTCTGACCTTGGACCTCCAGCGCTCCCTAAGTGAATGACCTCTGACCTCGGACCTCCAGCGCTCCCTCAGTGAATGACCTCTGACCTTGGACCTCCAGCGCTCCCTAAGTGAATGACCTCTGACCTCGAACCTCCAGCACTCCCTCAGTGAATGACCTCTGACCTCTGACCTCCAGCGCTCCCTAAGTGAATGACCTCATACCTCGGACCTCCAGCGCTCCCTATGTGAATGACCTCTGACCTTGGACCTACAGCGCTCCCTCAGTAAATGACCTCTGACCTTGGACCTCCAGCACTCCCTAAGTGAATGACCTATGACCTCGGACCTCCAATGCTCCCTAAGTGAATGACCTCTGACCTCGGACCTCCAGCGCTCCCTCAGTGAATGACCTCTGACCTTGAACCTCCAGCACTCCCTAAGTGAATGACCTTGAACCTCCAGTGCTCCCTAAGTGAATGACCTCTGAACTCGGACGTCCAGCGCTCCCCAAGTGAATGACCTCTGACCTCTGACCTCCAGCGCTCCCTTAGTGAATGACCTCTGACATCGGACCTCCAATGCTCCCTAAGTGAATGACCTCTGACCTTGGACCTCCAGCGCTCCCTTCGTGAATGACCTTTGACCTCGGACCTCCAGCGCTCCTTAAGTGAATGACCTCTGACCTCGGACCTCCAGCGCTCCCTCAGCAAATAACCTCTGACCTCCAGCTTGTAACGCTCCCTCAGTAAATGACCTCTGACCTTGGACCTCCAGCGCTCCCTAAGTGAATGACCTCTAACCTCGGACCTCCAGCACTCCCTCAGTGAATGACCTCTGACCTCGGACCTCCAGCGCTCCCTAAGTGAATGACCTCTGACCTCGGACCTCCAGTGCCCCCTAAGTGAATGACCTCTGACCTTGAACCACCAGCGCTCCCAAGTGAATGACCTCGGACCTCCAGCGCTCCCTAAGTGAATGACCTCTGACCTCGGACCTCCAGTACTCCCTCAGTGAATGACCTCTTACCTCCAGTGCCCCCTAAGTGAATGACCTCTGACCTTGGACCTCCAGCGCTCCCAAGTGAATGACCTCGGACCTCCAGCGCTCCCTAACTGAATGACCTCTGACCTCGGACCTCCAGTACTCCCTCAGTGAATGACCTCTGACCTCCAGCGCTCCCTTAGTGAATGACCTCTGACCTCGGACCTCCAGTGCCTCCTAAGTGAATGACCTCGGACCTCCAGTACGCCCTCAATGAATGACCTCTGACCTCCAGCGCTCCCTAAGTGAATGACCTCTGACCTTGGACCTCCAGCGCTCCCTAAGTGAATGACCTCTGACCTCGGACCTCCAGCGCTCCCTCAGTGAATGACCTCTGACCTTGGACCTCCAGCACTCCCTAAGTGAATGAACTTGGACCTCCAGCGCTCCCTCCGTGAATGACCTTTGACCTCGGACCTCCAGCGCTCCCCAAGTGAATGACCTCTGACCTCTGACCTCCAGCGCTCCCTTAGTGAATGACCTCTGACATCGGACCTCAAATGCTCCCTAAGTGAATGACCTCTGACCTTGGACCTCCAGCGCTCCCTCCGTGAATGACCTTTGACCTCGGACCTCCAGCGCTCCTTAAGTGAATGACCTCTGACCTCGGACCTCCAATGCTCCCTAAGTGAATGACCTCTGACCTTGGACCTCCAGCGCTCCCTCAGTGAATGACCTCTGACCTCGGACCTCCAGCGCTCCCTCAGCAAATGACCTCTGACCTCCAGCTTGTAACGCTCCCTCAGTAAATGACCTCTGACCTTGGACCTCCAGCGCTCCCTAAGTGAATGACCTCTAACCTCGGACCTCCAGCACTCCCTCAGTGAATGACCTCTGACCTCGGACCTCCAGCGCTCCCTAAGTGAATGACCTCTGACCTTGGACCTCCAGTGCCCCCTAATTGAATGACCTCTGACCTTGGACCTCCAGCGCTCCCAAGTGAATGACCTCGGACCTCCAGCGCTCCCTAAGTGAATGACCTCTGACCTCGGACCTCCAGTACTCCCTCAGTGAATGACCTCTTACCTCCAGTGCCCCCTAAGTGAATGACCTCTGACCTTGGACCTCCAGCGCTCCCAAGTGAATGACCTCGGACCTCCAGCGCTGCCTAAGTGAATGACCTCTGACCTCGGACCTCCAGTACTCCCTCAGTGAATGACCTCTGACCTCCAGCGCTCCCTTAGTGAATGACCTCGGACCTCCAGTGCCTCCTAAGTGAATGACCTCGGACCTCCAGTACTCCCTCAGTGAATGACCTCTGACCTCGGACCTCCAGTACTCCCTCAGTGAATGACCTCTTACCTCCAGTGCCCCCTAAGTGAATGACCTCTGACCTTGGACCTCCAGCGCTCCCAAGTGAATGACCTCGGACCTCCAGCGCTCCCTAAGTGAATGACCTCTGACCTCGGACCTCCAGTACTCCCTCAGTGAATGACCTCTGACCTCCAGCGCTCCCTTAGTGAATGACCTCTGACCTCGGACCTCCAGTGCCTCCTAAGTGAATGACCTCGGACCTCCAGTACTCCCTCAGTGAATGACCTCTGACCTCCAGCACTCCCTCAGTGAATGACCTCTGACCTCCAGCGCTCCCTAAGTGAATGACCTCTGACCTTGGACCTCCAGCGCTCCCTAAGTGAATGACCTCTGACCTCGGACCTCCAGCGCTCCCTCAGTGAATGACCTCTGACCTTGGACCTCCAGCACTCCCTAAGTGAATGAACTTGGACCTCCAGCGTTCCCTAAGTGAATGACCTCTGACCTCGGACCTCCAGCGCTCCCTAAGTGAATGACCTCTGACCTCGGACCTCCAGCTCTCCCTCAGTGAATGACCTTGGACCTCCAGTGCTCCCTAAGTGAATGAACTCTGACCTCGGACCTCCAGCGCTCCCTAAGTGAATGACCTCTGACCTCGAACCTCCAGCACTCCCTCAGTGAATGACCTCTGACCTCTGACCTCCAGCGCTCCCTAAGTGAATGACCTCATACCTCGGACCTCCAGCGCTCCCTATGTGAATGACCTCTGACCTTGGACCTACAGCGCTCCCTCAGTAAATGACCTCTGACCTTGGACCTCCAGCACTCCCTAAGTGAATGACCTATGACCTCGGACCTCCAATGCTCCCTAAGTGAATGACCTCTGACCTCGGACCTCCAGCGCTCCCTCAGTGAATGACCTCTGACCTTGAACCTCCAGCACTCCCTAAGTGAATGACCTTGAACCTCCAGTGCTCCCTAAGTGAATGACCTCTGACCTCGGACGTCCAGCGCTCCCTAAGTGAATGACCTCTGACCTCCAGCACTCCCTAAGTGAATGACCTCTGACCTTGGACCTCCAGCGCTCCCTCAGTGAATGACCTCTGACCTTTCTGACCTTGGACCTCCAGCGCTCCCTCCGTGAATGACCTTTGACCTCGGACCTCCAGCGCTCCCCAAGTGAATGACCTCTGACCTCGGACCTCCAATGCTCCCTAAGTGAATGACCTCTGACCTCGGACCTCCAGCACTCCCTAAGTGAATGACCTATGACCTCGGACCTCCAATGCTCCCTAAGTGAATGACCTCTGACCTCGGACCTCCAGCGCTCGGACCTCCAGCGCTCCCTAAGTGAATGACCTCTGACCTTGGACCTCCAGCGCTCCCTCCGTGAATGACCTTTGACCTCGGACCTCCAATGCTCCCTAAGTGAATGACCTCTGACCTTGGACCTCCAGAGCTCCCTCAGTGAATGACCTCTGACCTCGGACCTCCAGTGCTCCCTAAGTGAATGACCTCTGACCTCGGACCTCCAGTGCTCCCTAAGTGAATGACCTCTGACCTCGGACCTCCAGTGCCCCCTAAGTGAATGACTTCTGACCTTGGACCTCCAGCGCTCCCAAGTGAATGACCTCGGACCTCCAGCGCTCCCTAAGTGAATGACCTCTGACCTCGGACCTCCAGTACTCCCTCAGTGAATGACTTCTGACCTCCAGCGCTCCCTTAGTGAATGACCTCTGACCTCGGACCTCCAGTGCCCCCTAAGTGAATGACCTCGGACCTCCAGTACTCCCTCAGTGAATGACCTCGGACCTCCAGTGGCCCCTAAGTGAATGACCTCTGACCTTGGACCTCCAGCGCTCCCAAGTGAATGACCTCGGACCTCCAGCGCTCCCTAAGTGAATGACCTCTGACCTTGGACCTCCAGCGCTCCCTCCGTGAATGACCTTTGACCTCGGACCTCCAGCGCTCCTTAAGTGAATGACCTCTGACCTCGGACCTCCAATGCTCCCTAAGTGAATGACCTCTGACCTTGGACCTCCAGCGCTCCCTCAGTGAATGACCTCTGACCTCGGACCTCCAGCGCTCCCTCAGCAAATGACCTCTGACCTCCAGCTTGTAACGCTCCCTCAGTAAATGACCTCTGACCTTGGACCTCCAGCGCTCCCTAAGTGAATGACCTCTAACCTCGGACCTCCAGCACTCCCTCAGTGAATGACCTCTGACCTCGGACCTCCAGCGCTCCCTAAGTGAATGACCTCTAACCTCGGACCTCCAGTACTCCCTCAGTGAATGACCTCTGACCTCCAGCGCTCCCTTAGTGAATGACCTCTGACCTCGGACCTCCAGTGCCTCCTAAGTGAATGACCTCGGACCTCCAGTACGCCCTCAATGAATGACCTCTGACCTCCAGCGCTCCCTAAGTGAATGACCTCTGACCTTGGACCTCCAGCGCTCCCTAAGTGAATGACCTCTGACCTCGGACCTCCAGCGCTCCCTCAGTGAATGACCTCTGACCTTGGACCTCCAGCACTCCCTAAGTGAATGAACTTGGACCTCCAGCGCTCCCTCCGTGAATGACCTTTGACCTCGGACCTCCAGCGCTCCCCAAGTGAATGACCTCTGACCTCTGACCTCCAGCGCTCCCTTAGTGAATGACCTCTGACATCGGACCTCCAATGCTCCCTAAGTGAATGACCTCTGACCTTGGACCTCCAGCGCTCCCTCCGTGAATGACCTTTGACCTCGGACCTCCAGCGCTCCTTAAGTGAATGACCTCTGACCTCGGACCTCCAATGCTCCCTAAGTGAATGACCTCTGACCTTGGACCTCCAGCGCTCCCTCAGTGAATGACCTCTGACCTCGGACCTCCAGCGCTCCCTCAGCAAATGACCTCTGACCTCCAGCTTGTAACGCTCCCTCAGTAAATGACCTCTGACCTTGGACCTCCAGCGCTCCCTAAGTGAATGACCTCTAACCTCGGACCTCCAGCACTCCCTCAGTGAATGACCTCTGACCTCGGACCTCCAGCGCTCCCTAAGTGAATGACCTCTGACCTTGGACCTCCAGTGCCCCCTAATTGAATGACCTCTGACCTTGGACCTCCAGCGCTCCCAAGTGAATGACCTCGGACCTCCAGCGCTCCCTAAGTGAATGACCTCTGACCTCGGACCTCCAGTACTCCCTCAGTGAATGACCTCTTACCTCCAGTGCCCCCTAAGTGAATGACCTCTGACCTTGGACCTCCAGCGCTCCCAAGTGAATGACCTCGGACCTCCAGCGCTCCCTAAGTGAATGACCTCTGACCTCGGACCTCCAGTACTCCCTCAGTGAATGACCTCTGACCTCCAGCGCTCCCTTAGTGAATGACCTCGGACCTCCAGCGCCTCCTAAGTGAATGACCTCGGACCTCCAGTACTCCCTCAGTGAATGACCTCTGACCTCGGACCTCCAGTACTCCCTCAGTGAATGACCTCTTACCTCCAGTGCCCCCTAAGTGAATGACCTCTGACCTTGGACCTCCAGCGCTCCCAAGTGAATGACCTCGGACCTCCAGCGCTCCCTAAGTGAATGACCTCTGACCTCGGACCTCCAGTACTCCCTCAGTGAATGACCTCTGACCTCCAGCGCTCCCTTAGTGAATGACCTCTGACCTCGGACCTCCAGTGCCTCCTAAGTGAATGACCTCGGACCTCCAGTACTCCCTCAGTGAATGACCTCTGACCTCCAGCGCTCCCTTAGTGAATGAACTCTGACCTCGGACCTCCAGCACTCCCTCAGTGAATGACCTCTGACCTCCAGCGCTCCCTAAGTGAATGACCTCTGACCTTGGACCTCCAGCGCTCCCTAAGTGAATGACCTCTGACCTCGGACCTCCAGCGCTCCCTCAGTGAATGACCTCTGACCTTGGACCTCCAGCACTCCCTAAGTGAATGAACTTGGACCTCCAGCGTTCCCTAAGTGAATGACCTCTGACCTCGGACCTCCAGCGCTCCCTAAGTGAATGACCTCTGACCTCGGACCTCCAGCTCTCCCTCAGTGAATGACCTTGGACCTCCAGTGCTCCCTAAGTGAATGACCTCTGACCTCGGACCTCCAGCGCTCCCTAAGTGAATGACCTCTGACCTCGAACCTCCAGCACTCCCTCAGTGAATGACCTCTGACCTCTGACCTCCAGCGCTCCCTAAGTGAATGACCTCATACCTCGGACCTCCAGCGCTCCCTATGTGAATGACCTATGACCTTGGACCTACAGCGCTCCCTCAGTAAATGACCTCTGACCTTGGACCTCCAGCACTCCCTAAGTGAATGACCTATGACCTCGGACCTCCAATGCTCCCTAAGTGAATGACCTCTGACCTCGGACCTCCAGCGCTCCCTCAGTGAATGACCTCTGACCTTGAACCTCCAGCACTCCCTAAGTGAATGACCTTGAACCTCCAGTGCTCCCTAAGTGAATGACCTCTGACCTCGGACCTCCAGCGCTCCCTAAGTGAATGACCTCTGACCTCCAGCACTCCCTAAGTGAATGACCTCTGACCTTGGACCTCCAGCGCTCCCTCAGTGAATGACCTCTGACCTTTCTGACCTTGGACCTCCAGCGCTCCCTCCGTGAATGACCTTTGACCTCGGACCTCCAGCGCTCCCCAAGTGAATGACCTCTGACCTCGGACCTCCAATGCTCCCTAAGTGAATGACCTCTGACCTCGGACCTCCAGCGCTCCCTAAGTGAATGACCTATGACCTCGGACCTCCAATGCTCCCTAAGTGAATGACCTCTGACCTCGGACCTCCAGCGCTCGGACCTCCAGCGCTCCCTAAGTGAATGACCTCTGACCTTGGACCTCCAGCGCTCCCTCCGTGAATGACCTTTGACCTCGGACCTCCAGTGCTCCCTAAGTGAATGACCTCTGACCTCGGACCTCCAATGCTCCCTAAGTGAATGACCTCTGACCTTGGACCTCCAGAGCTCCCTCAGTGAATGACCTCTGACCTCGGACCTCCAGTGCTCCCTAAGTGAATGACCTCTGACCTCGGACCTCCAGTGCTCCCTAAGTGAATGACCTCTGACCTCGGACCTCCAGTGCCCCCTAAGTGAATGACTTCTGACCTTGGACCTCCAGCGCTCCCAAGTGAATGACCTCGGACCTCCAGCGCTCCCTAAGTGAATGACCTCTGACCTCGGACCTCCAGTACTCCCTCAGTGAATGACTTCTGACCTCCAGCGCTCCCTTAGTGAATGACCTCTGACCTCGGACCTCCAGTGGCCCCTAAGTGAATGACCTCTGACCTTGGACCTCCAGCGCTCCCAAGTGAATGACCTCGGACCTCCAGCGCTCCCTAAGTGAATGACCTCTGACCTCGGTCCTCCAGTACTCCCTCAGTGAATGACCTCTGACCTCTGACCTCCAGCGCTCCCTTAGTGAATGACCTCTGACCTCGGACCTCCAATGCTCCCTAAGTGAATGACCTCTGACCTTGGACCTCCAGCGCTCCCTCCGTGAATGACCTTTGACCTCGGACCTCCAGAGCTCCTTAAGTGAATGACCTCTGACCTCGGACCTCCAATGCTCCCTAAGTGAATGACCTCTGACCTTGGACCTCCAGCGCTCCCTCAGTGAATGACCTCTGACCTCGGACCTCCAGCGCTCCCTCAGCAAATGACCTCTGACCTCCAGCTTGTAACGCTCCCTCAGTAAATGACCTCTGACCTTGGACCTCCAATGCTCCCTAAGTGAATGACCTCTGACCTTGGACCTCCAGCGCTCCCTAAGTGAATGACCTCTAACCTCGGACCTCCAGCACTCCCTCAGTGAATGACCTCTGACCTCGGACCTCCAGCGCTCCCTAAGTGAATGACCTCTGACCTCGGACCTCCAGGGCCCCCTAAGTGAATGACCTCTGACCTTGAACCACCAGCGCTCCCAAGTGAATGACCTCGGACCTCCAGCGCTCCCTAAGTGAATGACCTCTGACCTCGGACCTCCAGTACTCCCTCAGTGAATGACCTCTGACCTCCAGCGCTCCCTTAGTGAATGACCTCTGACCTCGGACCTCCAGTGCCTCCTAAGTGAATGACCTCGGACCTCCAGTACGCCCTCAATGAATGACCTCTGACCTCCAGCGCTCCCTAAGTGTATGACCTCTGACCTTGGACCTCCAGCGCTCCCTAAGTGAATGACCTCTGACCTCGGACCTCCAGCGCTCCCTCAGTGAATGACCTCTGACCTTGGACTTCCAGCACTCCCTAAGTGAATGAACTTGGACCTCCAGCGCTCCCTAAGTGAATGACCTCTGACCTCGGACCTCCAGCGCTCCCTAAGTGAATGATCTCTGACCTCGGACCTCCAGCTCTCCCTCAGTGAATGACCTTGGACCTCCAGTGCCCCCTAAGTGAATGACCTCTGACCTCGGACCTCCAGCGCTCCCTAAGTGAATGACCTCTGACCTCGGACCTCCAGCTCTCCCTCAGTGAATGACCTTGGACCTCCAGTGCTCCCTAAGTGAATGACCTCTGACCTCGGACCTCCAGCGCTCCCTAAGTGAATGACCTCTGACCTCAAACCTCCAGCACTCCCTCAGTGAATGACCTCTGACCTCTGACCTCCAGCGCTCCCTAAGTGAATGACCTCTGACCTCGGACCTCCAGCGCTCCCTATGTGAATGACCTCTGACCTTGGACCTCCAGCGCTCCCTCAGTGAATGACCTCTGACCTTGGACCTCCAGCACTCCCTAAGTGAATGACCTCGGACCTCCAGCGTTCCCTAAGTGAATGACCTCTGACCTTGGACCTCCAGTGCTCCCTCAGTGAATGACCTCTGACCTTGGACCTCCAGCACTCCCTAAGTGAATGACCTCGGACCTCCAGCGTTCCCTAAGTGAATGACCTCTGACCTTGGACCTCCAGCGCTCCCTAAGTGAATGACCTCGGACCTCCAGCGCTCCCTCAGTGAATGACCTCTGACCTTGGACCTCCAGCGCTCCCTAAGTGAATGACCTCTGACCTCGGACCTCCAATGCTCCCTAAGTGAATGACCTCTGACCTCGGACCTCCAGCGCTCGGACCTCCAGCGCTCGGACCTCCAGCGCTCCCTAAGTGAATGACCTCGGACCTCCAGTACTCCCTCAGTGAATGACCTCTGACCTCCAGCGCTCCCTTAGTGAATGAACTCTGACCTCGGACCTCCAGCACTCCCTCAGTGAATGACCTCTGACCTCCAGCACTCCCTAAGTGAATGACCTGTGACCTTGGACCTCCAGCGCTCCCTCCGTGAATGACCTTTGACCTCGGACCTACAGCGCTCCTTAAGTGAATGACCTCTGACCTCGGACCTCCAATGCTCCCTAAGTGAATGACCTCTGACCTCGGACCTCCAGCGCTCCCTCAGCAAATGACCTCTGACCTCCAGCTTGTAACGCTCCCTCAGTAAATGACCTCTGACCTTGGACCTCCAGCGCTCCCTAAGTGAATGACCTCTAACCTCGGACCTCCAGCACTCCCTCAGTGAATGACCTCTGACCTCGGACCTCCAGCGCTCCCTAAGTGAATGATCTCTGACCTTGGACCTCCAGTGCCCCCTAAGTGAATGACCTCTGACCTTGGACCTCCAGCGCTCCCAAGTGAATGACCTCGGACCTCCAGCGCTCCCTAAGTGAATGACCTCTGACCTCGGACCTCCAGTACTCCCTCAGTGAATGACCTCTTACCTCCAGTGCCCCCTAAGTGAATGACCTCTGACCTTGGACCTCCAGCGCTCCCAAGTGAATGACCTCGGACCTCCAGCGCTCCCTAAGTGAATGACCTCTGACCTCGGACCTCCAGTACTCCCTCAGTGAATGACCTCTGACCTCTGACCTCCAGCGCTCCCTTAGTGAATGACCTCTGACCTCGGACCTCCATTGCCTCCTAAGTGAATGACCTCGGACCTCCAGTACTCCCTCAGTGAATGACCTCTGACCTCCAGCGCTCCCTTAGTGAATGAACTCTGACCTCGGACCTCCAGCACTCCCTCAGTGAATGACCTCTGACCTCCAGCGCTCCCTAAGTGAATGACCTCTGACCTTGGACCTCCAGCGCTCCCTAAGTGAATGACCTCTGACCTCAGACCTCCAGCGCTCCCTCAGTGAATGACCTCTGACCTTGGACCTCCAGCACTCCCTAAGTAAATGAACTTGGACCTCCAGCGCTCCCTAAGTGAATGACCTCTGACCTCGGACCTCCAGCGCTCCCTAAGTGAATGACCTCTGACCTCGGACCTCCAGCTCTCCCTCAGTGAATGACCTTGGACCTCCAGTGCTCCCTAAGTGAATGACCTCTGACCTCGGACCTCCAGCGCTCCCTAAGTGAATGACCTCTGACCTCTGACCTCCAGCGCTCCCTAAGTGAATGACCTCTGACCTCGGACCTCCAGCGCTCCCTAAGTGAATGACCTCTGACCTTGGACCTCCAGCGCTCCCTCAGTGAATGACCTCTGACCTAGGACCACCAGCTTGTAATGCTCCCTCAGTACATGACCTCTGACCTCGGACCACCAGCTTGCACTCGACCTCGTCCTGGCCCAGGTCGTTGATGGCGCGGCAGACGTATCTTCCCCCGTCGAAGAGGCTGGGTTTGCGGATCCTCAGGGTGAGAACGCCCTGGTTGTTCTGCATCAGGAACTTAGGGTCTTCACTGATGATCATGTTGTTCTTCATCCAAACGATCTTTGGCTGAAGCACCAGAGAATATGGAGGACGTTCAGTTTAAGGACAAATACATACAAACGTCACTAAAAAGGTCAAACTAGACGAAAAGCCAAATGTTAGAGACAAGTGGGCGTGTCCTTCTTACCCGAGGAAATCCACGCACGGCGCAGCTGATGGCCGTGGTGTATCCTGCCACCACACTCCTGTCCACCAGGGGCGCTGTGAACTTGGGCGAGCGGCTCATGTCCATCTCTTGGAACGGACGAGGATTGAACTCCAAACCTGAGACGACACAGGGACAATTATTCAGTTAAAGGGACGTTTATTCAGTTAAAGGGACGTTTATTCAGTTAAAGGGACGTTTATTCATTTAAAGGGACGTTTATTCAGTTAAAGGGGCGTTTTTCATTTAAAGGGGCGTTTATTCAGTTAAAGGGACGTTTATTCAGTTAAAGGGGCGTTTATTCATTTAAAGGGACGTTTATTCAGTTAAAGGGGCGTTTTTCATTTAAAGGGGCGTTTTTCAGTTAAAGGGACGTTTATTCATTTAAAGGGACGTTTATTCAGTTAAAGGGGCGTTTTTCATTTAAAGGGGCGTTTTTCAGTTAAAGGGACGTTTATTCAGTTAAAGGGACGTTTATTCAGTTAAAGGGGCGTTTATTCAGTTAAAGGGACGTTTATTCAGTTAAAGGGGCGTTTTTCATTTAAAGGGGCGTTTCTTCAGTTAAAGGGACGTTTATTCAGTTAAAGGGACGTTTATTCAGTTAAAGGGACGTTTATTCAGTTAAAGGGGCGTTTATTCATTTAAAGGGACGTTTATTCATTTAAAGGGACGTTTATTCAGTTAAAGGGGCGTTTTTCATTTAAAGGGGCGTTTTTCAGTTAAAGGGACGTTTATTCAGTTAAAGGGACGTTTATTCAGTTAAAGGGACGTTTATTCAGTTAAAGGGACGTTTATTCATTTAAAGGGACGTTTATTCAGTTAAAGGGGCGTTTTTCATTTAAAGGGGCGTTTTTCAGTTAAAGGGACGTTTATTCAGTTAAAGGGACGTTTATTCAGTTAAAGGGGCGTTTATTCAGTTAAAGGGGCGTTTATTCATTTAAAGGGACGTTTATTCAGTTAAAGGGGCGTTTTTCATTTAAAGGGGCGTTTTTCAGTTAAAGGGACGTTTATTCAGTTAAAGGGACGTTTATTCAGTTAAAGGGGCGTTTATTCAGTTAAAGGGACGTTTATTCAGTTAAAGGGGCGTTTTTCATTTAAAGGGGCGTTTCTTCAGTTAAAGGGACGTTTATTCAGTTAAAGGGACGTTTATTCAGTTAAAGGGGCGTTTATTCATTTAAAGGGGCGTTTATTCATTTAAAGGGACGTTTATTCAGTTAAAGGGGCGTTTTTCATTTAAAGGGGCGTTTTTCAGTTAAAGGGACGTTTATTCAGTTAAAGGGACGTTTATTCAGTTAAAGGGACGTTTATTAAGTTAAAGGGGCGTTTATTCATTTAAAGGGACGTTTATTCAGTTAAAGGGGCGTTTTTCATTTAAAGGGGCGTTTTTCAGTTAAAGGGACATTTATTCAGTTAAAGGGACGTTTATTCAGTTAAAGGGGCGTTTATTCAGTTAAAGGGACGTTTATTCAGTTAAAGGGGCGTTTTTCATTTAAAGGGGCGTTTCTTCAGTTAAAGGGACGTTTATTCAGTTAAAGGGGCGTTTATTCAGTTAAAGGGACGTTTATTCAGTTAAAGGGGCGTTTTTCATTTAAAGGGGCGTTTTTCAGTTAAAGGGACGTTTATTCAGTTAAAGGGGCGTTTATTCAGTTAAAGGGACGTTTATTCATTTAAAGGGACGTTTATTCATTTAAAGGGACGTTTATTCAGTTAAAGGGGCGTTTTTCATTTAAAGGGGCGTTTTTCAGTTAAAGGGACGTTTATTCAGTTAAAGGGACGTTTATTCAGTTAAAGGGACGTTTATTCAGTTAAAGGGACGTTTATTCATTTAAAGGGACGTTTATTCAGTTAAAGGGGCGTTTTTCATTTAAAGGGGCGTTTTTCAGTTAAAGGGACGTTTATTCAGTTAAAGGGACGTTTATTCAGTTAAAGGGGCGTTTATTCAGTTAAAGGGGCGTTTATTCATTTAAAGGGACGTTTATTCAGTTAAAGGGGCGTTTTTCATTTAAAGGGGCGTTTTTCAGTTAAAGGGACGTTTATTCATTTAAAGGGACGTTTATTCAGTTAAAGGGGCGTTTTTCATTTAAAGGGACGTTTATTCAGTTAAAGGGACGTTTATTCAGTTAAAGGGGCGTTTTTCATTTAAAGGGGCGTTTTTCATTTAAAGGGGCGTTTATTCAGTTAAAGGGACGTTTATTCAGTTAAAGGGGCGTTTTTCATTTAAAGGGGCGTTTATTCAGTTAAAGGGGCGTTTATTCAGTTAAAGGGACTTTTATTCAGTTAAAGGGACGTTTTTCATTTAAAGGGACGTTTATTCAGTTAAAGGGACGTTTATTCAGTTAAAGGGACGTTTTTCATTTAAAGGGACGTTTATTCAGTTAAAGGGACGTTTTTCATTTAAAGGGGCGTTTATTCAGTTAAAGGGACGTTTATTCAGTTAAAGGGGCGTTTTTCATTTAAAGTGCCGTTTATTCAGTTAAAGGGGCGTTTTTCATTTAAAGTGCCGTTTATTCAGTTAAAGGGGCTCTACGTAACGTTTCAGCTTTTATTCATTAGTTCTTGGTCAAGAGAGACATTTACCCCCTGGACCTGATTCGTGCGTTTGACCTGATTCGTGCGTTTGACCTGATTCGTGCGTTTGACCTGATTCGTGCGTTTGACCTGATTCGTGCGTTTGACCTGATTTGGAGATGACGGCCGTGTTCTTGGCGACGCCCGGCTCGTCGCTCAAACCGCAGACGTTTTCACTGAAAACTCTGAACGAATATTCGTTTCCCATCACGAGGTCAGACACGGTGCAGCTCGGCCGGCGGTTATGATCGTACACCGTGAACCACTCCTGAGGGGGAGACGGGGGAGACGAGGGAGACGGGGGAGATGGGGCAGACAGGGGAGACGGAGGTTATGATCGTACACCGTGAACCACTCCTGAGGGGGAGACGGGGGAGACGAGGGAGACGGGGGAGATGGGGCAGACAGGGGAGACGGAGGTTATGATCGTACACCGTGAACCACTCCTGAGGGGGAGACGGGGGAGACGAGGGAGACGGGGGAGATGGGGCAGACAGGGGAGACGGAGGTTATGATCGTACACCGTGAACCACTCCTGAGGGGGAGACGGGGGAGACGAGGGAGACGGGGGAGATGGGGCAGACAGGGGAGACGGAGGTTATGATCGTACACCGTGAACCACTCCTGAGGGGGAGACGGGGGAGACGAGGGAGACGGGGGAGATGGGGCAGACAGGGGAGACGGAGGTTATGATCGTACACCGTGAACCACCCCCGAGGGGGAGATGGGGGAGACGGGGGAGACGAGGGAGACGGGGGAGACGAGGGAGACGGGGGAGACAGAGGTTATGATCGTACACTGTGGACCACTCCTGAGGGGGAGACAGGGGGAGAAGGGGGGAAACATGTACCTTGGTCTTCATGTTAGAGGGGGGAGACGGGGGAGAGACAGGGGGAGACGGAGGGGACACATGTACCTTGGTCTTCATGTTAGAGGGGGGAGACGGGGGAGAGACAGGGGGAGACGGAGGGGACACATGTACCTTGGTCTTCATGTTAGAGGGGGGAGACGGGGGAGAGACAGGGGGAGACGGAGGGGACACATGTACCTTGGTCTTCATGTTAGAGGGGGGAGACAGGGGGGAAACATGTACCTTGGTCTTCATGTTAGAGGGGGGAGACAGGGGGGAGACATGTACCTTGGTCTTCATGTTAGAGGGGGGAGACGGGGGAGAGACAGGGGGAGACGGAGGGGACACATGTACCTTGGTCTTCATGTTAGAGGGGGGAGACGGGGGAGAGACAGGGGGAGACGGAGGGGACACATGTACCTTGGTCTTCATGTTAGAGGGGGGAGACGGGGGAGAGACAGGGGGAGACGGAGGGGACACATGTACCTTGGTCTTCATGTTAGAGGGGGGAGACAGGGGGGAAACATGTACCTTGGTCTTCATGTTAGAGGGGGGAGACAGGGGGGAGACATGTACCTTGGTCTTCATTTTAGAGGGGGGAGACAGGGGAGAGACAGGGGGAGACGGAGGGGACACATGTACCTTGGTCTTCATGTTAGAGGGGGGAGACGGGGGTGAGACAGGGGGAGACGGAGGGGACACATGTACCTTGGTCTTCATGTTAGAGGGGGGAGACAGGGGAGAGACAGGGGGAGACGGAGGGGACACATGTACCTTGGTCTTCATGTTAGAGGGGGGAGACGGGGGAGAGACAGGGGGAGACGGAGGGGACACATGTACCTTGGTCTTCATGTTAGAGGGGGGAGACGGGGGAGAGACAGGGGGAGACGGAGGGGACACATGTACCTTGGTCTTCATGTTAGAGGGGGGAGACAGGGGAGAGACAGGGGGAGACGGAGGGGACACATGTACCTTGGTCTTCATGTTAGAGGGGGGAGACGGGGGAGAGACAGGGGGAGACGGAGGGGACACATGTACCTTGGTCTTCATGTTAGAGGGGGGAGACGGGGGAGAGACAGGGGGAGACGGAGGGGACACATGTACCTTGGTCTTCATGTTAGAGGGGGGAGACGGGGGAGAGACAGGGGGAGACGGAGGGGACACATGTACCTTGGTCTTCATGTTAGAGGGGGGAGACGGGGGAGAGACAGGGGGAGACGGAGGGGACACATGTACCTTGGTCTTCATGTTAGAGGGGGGAGACGGGGGAGAGACAGGGGGAGACGGAGGGGACACATGTACCTTGGTCTTCATGTTAGAGGGGGGAGACGGGGGAGAGACAGGGGGAGACGGAGGGGACACATGTACCTTGGTCTTCATGTTAGAGGGGGGAGACGGGGGAGAGACAGGGGGAGACGGAGGGGACACATGTACCTTGGTCTTCATGTTAGAGGGGGGAGACGGGGGAGAGACAGGGGGAGACGGAGGGGACACATGTACCTTGGTCTTCATGTTAGAGGGGGGAGACGGGGGAGAGACAGGGGGAGACGGAGGGGACACATGTACCTTGGTCTTCATGTTAGAGGGGGGAGACAGGGGAGAGACAGGGGGAGACGGAGGGGACACATGTACCTTGGTCTTCATGTTAGAGGGGGGAGACGGGGGAGAGACAGGGGGAGACGGAGGGGACACATGTACCTTGGTCTTCATGTTAGAGGGGGGAGACGGGGGAGAGACAGGGGGAGACGGAGGGGACACATGTACCTTGGTCTTCATGTTAGAGGGGGGAGACGGGGGAGAGACAGGGGGAGACGGAGGGGACACATGTACCTTGGTCTTCAGGTCGGCCTTCTGGATCATGTAGCCGAGGATGTCACAGTTGCCGTCGTCTTTGGGCGGTTTCCACTCGAGAGCCGCATTGAAGCCCCAGACGTCTGCCACCCGCACGAGGACCGGGGGCCCGGGTCTGTCTGAGGAGGACACGCGAGACACACGGGACACACGCTTAAACATCACACAGGTTAGAGTGTAGGTTTACCACATAGACCTGTGCTTGTGTGTTTGTTTGTTTATGTGTTTGTTTGTGTGTTTGTTTGTGTGTTTGTTTGTGTGTTTGTTTGTGTGTTTGTGTGCTTGTGTGTTTGTTTGTTTATGTGTTTGTGTGTTTGTTTATGTGTTTTTTTGTGTGTGTTTGTTTGTTTGTTTATGTGCTTGTTTGTGTGTTTGTTTGTTTGTTTGTGTGTGTGTTTGTTTGTTTCTTTATGTGCTTGTGTGCTTGTTTGTTTATGTGTTTGTTTGTTTGTTTGTGTGCTTGTGTGTTTGTTTGTTTGTTTGTTTATGTGTTTGTTTGTTTGTTTATGTGTTTGTTTGTTTGTGTGCTTGTGTGTTTGTTTGTTTGTTTGTTTTTGTGTTTGTTTGTTTTTGTGTTTGTTTGTTTGTTTGTGTGCTTGTGTGTTTGTTTGTTTGTTTGTGTGTTTGTTTGTTTGTTTGTGTGTTTGTTTGTTTGTAAGTTTGTTTGTTTGTTTGTTTGTGTGTTTGAATATGTAAAGATTATAACAAAGTGCAAATGTCCGTCTGTTACAATGAACATTATTATTCTTCAGTTCAAATGTCAGATTCCAGAAGCTTTTGACTCATGATCAGAAGTGACTTTTGTGCAGCTCGTTTCCCTTGAGGACGACAGTGACTCATTCACCAACTCAAAGGTCAAAGGTCAGGTTAGCCCAAGGCCCTGACCACTGACCCGCCGGACAAGCATGATTAATAATCCATGAAATGATAAACGCTTGTCATGTGCCTGAAATACTGATGTTTAATGACACAAGAACCTCGTTTGTTTAACGTGATTATGATTATTACAGTTTGAATTTGAGTATTTAAGTATTCTGAGTATTTAAGTATTCTGAGTATTTAAGTATTCTGAGTATTCAAGTATTCTGAGTATTCAAGTCTTCTGAGTATTCAAGTCTTCTGAGTATTCAAGTATTCTGAGTATTCAAGTCTTCTGAGTATTCAAGTATTCTGAGTATCCGAGGAATTCTGAGTATTCGAGTATTCTGAGTATTTGATTATTCGATTTGTTTCATTTGTCGAGATGAACTTTTCCTTCATCATCTTGAACACGAGCTCCGGATTATGAAGCTCCACGAGCACCAGAGGATTATGGGAAATGACACTGTAATCCTCACCTCAGTACTATGACAACCGACCCACAGCTGCAGGAGGCGACCGACAAACTTCTGCAGGAGGCGACCAACATCTGCAGGAGGCGACCGACCAACATCTACAGGAGGCGACCGACCAACATCTACAGGAGGCGACCAACATCTGCAGGAGGCGACCGACCAACATCTACAGGAGGCGACCGACCAACATCTACAGGAGGCGACCGACCAACATCTGCAGGAGGCGACCAACATCTGCAGGAGGCGACCGACCAACATCTACAGGAGGCGACCGACCAACATCTACAGGAGGCGACCGACCAACATCTACAGGAGGCGACCGACCAACTTCTGCAGGAGGCGACCAACATCTGCAGGAGGCGACCGACCAGCATCTACAGGAGGCGACCGACCAACATCTACAGGAGGCGACCGACCAACATCTGCAGGAGGCGACCGACCAACATCTACAGGAGGCGACCGACCAACATCTGCAGGAGGCGACCGACCAACATCTGCATGAGGCAACCAACTAACACCTGCAGGAGGCGATGACCCACATCTGCAGGAGGCGACCGACCAACATCTGCATGAGGCAACCAACTAACACCTGCAGGAGGCGACCGACCCACATCTGCAGGAGGCGACCGACCAACTTTTGCAGAAGGCAACCGACCAACTTTTGCAGGAGGCGACCGACAGCTGAAGGAGCCAACCGACCAACATCTGCAGGAGGCGACAAACATCTGCAGGAGGCAACCGACCAACATCTGCAGGAGGCAGCCAACTAACACCTGCAGGAGGCAACCGACAAACATCTGCAGGAAGCGACCGACCAACATCTGCAGGAGGCGACCAACATCTGCAGGAGGCAACCGACCGACATCTGCAGGAGGCGACAAACATCTGCAAGAGGCAACAGACCAACTTTTGCAGGAGGCGACCGACCAACTTTTGCAGGAGGCGACCGACAGCTGCAGGAGGCAACCGACCAACATCTGCAGGAGGCGACCGACCAACATCTGCATGAGGCAACCAACTAACACCTGCAGGAGGCAACCGACCGCCATCTGCAGGAGGCAACCAACTAACACCTGCAGGAGGCAACCGACCAACATCTGCATGAGGCAACCAACTAAAACCTGCAGGAGGCAACCAACCAACATCTGCATGAGGCAACCAACTAACACCTGCAGGAGGCGACCGACCCACATCTGCAGGAGGCGACCGACCAACTTTTGCAGAAGGCAACCGACCAACTTTTGCAGGAGGCGACCGACAGCTGAAGGAGCCAACCGACCAACATCTGCAGGAGGCGACAAACATCTGCAGGAGGCAACCGACCAACATCTGCAGGAGGCAGCCAACTAACACCTGCAGGAGGCAACCGACAAACATCTGCAGGAAGCGACCGACCAACATCTGCAGGAGGCGACCAACATCTGCAGGAGGCAACCGACCGACATCTGCAGGAGGCGACAAACATCTGCAAGAGGCAACAGACCAACTTTTGCAGGAGGCGACCGACCAACTTTTGCAGGAGGCGACCGACAGCTGCAGGAGGCAACCGACCAACATCTGCAGGAGGCGACCGACCAACATCTGCATGAGGCAACCAACTAACACCTGCAGGAGGCAACCGACCGCCATCTGCAGGAGGCAACCAACTAACACCTGCAGGAGGCAACCGACCAACATCTGCATGAGGCAACCAACTAAAACCTGCAGGAGGCAACCAACCAACATCTGCAGAAGGCAACCAACTAACACCTGCAGGAGGCAACCGACCGCCATCTGCAGGAGGCAACCAACTAACACCTGCAGGAGGCAACCGATCAACATCTGCATGAGGCAACCAACTAACACCTGCAGGAGGCGACTGACAGCTGCAGGAGGAAACCGACCAACATCTGCAGGAGGCGATCAAAATCTGCAGGAGGCAACCGACCAACATCTGCAGGAGGCGACCGACCAACTTTTGCAGGAGGCGACCAACATCTGCAGGAGGCAACCGACAAACATCTGCAGGAGGCAACCAACTAACATCTGCAGGAGGCGACCGACAGCTGCAGGAGGCAACCGACCAACATCTGTGGGAGGTGACCGACTGACATCTGCAGGAGGCAACCGAACAACATCTGCAGGAGGCGACCGACCCACATCTGCAGGAGGCGACCAACATCTGCAGGAGGCAACCGACCAACTTATGCAGGAGGCGACCGACCAACTTTTGCAGGAGGCAACCGACAGCTGCAGGAGGCAACCGACCAACATCTGCAGGAGGCGTCCAACATCTGCAGGAGGCAACCAACTACACCTGCAGGAGGCAACCGACCAACATCTGCAGGAGACAACAAACTAACACTTGCAGGAGGCAACCGACCAACATCTGCATGAGGCAACCAACTAACACCTGCAGGAGGCAACCGACCAACAACTGCATGAGGCAACAAACTAACACCTGCAGGAGGCAACCGACCAACATCTGCAGAAGGCTACCAACATCTGCATGAGGCAACCAACTAACACCTGCAGGAGGCAACCGACCAACATCTGCAGGAGGCGACCAACATCTGCAGGAGGCAACCGACCCACCAGCAGGAGGACGACCAACATCTGCAGGAGGTGACCGACCCACACCTGCAGGAGGCGACCAACATCTTCATGAGGCAACCGACCAGCATCTGCAGGAGGCGACCGACCCACATCTGCAGGAGGCGACCAACATCTGCAGGAGGCAACCGACCCACCAGCAGGAGGCGACCGACCCACAACTGCAGGAGGCGACCGACCCATATCTTCAGGAGGCGACCGACCCACATCTGCAGGAGGCAACCAACTAACACCTGCAGGAGGCGACCAACATCTGCATGAGGCAACCGACCAGCATCTGCAGGAGGCAACCGACCCACATCTGCAGGAGGCGACCAACATCTGCAGGAGGCAACCGACCCACCAGCAGGAGGCGACCGACCCACAACTGCAGGAGGCGACCGACCCACATCTGCAGGAGGCAACCGACCCACATCTGCAGGAGGCGACCAACATCTGCAGGAGGCAACCGACCCACCAGCAGGAGGCGACCGACCAACATCTGCAGGAGGGGACCGACCCACATCTGCAGGAGGCAACCAACTAACACCTGCAGGAGACAACCGACCAACATCTGCAGGAGGAAATCAGCATCTGCAGGAGGCGACCGACCCACATCTGCAGGAGGACCGACCAACATCTGCAGGAGGCAACCGACCCACCAGCAGGAGGACCGACCAACATCTGCAGGAGGTGACCGACCCATACCTGCAGGAGGCAACCGACCAACATCTGCAGGAGGCAACCGACCAACATCTGCAGGAGGCAACCGACCAGCATCTGCAGGAGGCGACCCACATCTGCAGGAGGCGACCAACCCACATCTGCAGGAGGCGACCAACATCTGCAGGAGGCAACCGACCCACCAGCAGGAGGACCGACCAACATCTGCAGGAGGCGACCGACCCACCAGCAGGAGGACCGACCAACATCTGCAGGAGGCGACCGACCCACATCTGCAGGAGGCGACCGACCCACCCACAGGAGGCGACCGACCCACATCTGCAGGAGGCGACCGACCCACCCACAGGAGGCGACCGACCCACATCTGCAGGAGGCGACCGACCCACACCTGCAGGAGGCGACCGACCCACATCTGCAGGAGGCGACGACCCACATCTGCAGGAGGCGACCAACCCACATCTGCAGGAGGCGACCAACATCTGCAGGAGGCAACCGACCCACCAGCAGGAGGACCGACCAACATCTGCAGGAGGCGACCGACCCACCAGCAGGAGGACCGACCAACATCTGCAGGAGGCGACCGACCCACATCTGCAGGAGGCGACCGACCCACCCACAGGAGGCGACCGACCCACATCTGCAGGAGGCGACCGACCCACCCACAGGAGGCGACCGACCCACATCTGCAGGAGGCGACCGACCCACACCTGCAGGAGGCGACCGACCCACATCTGCAGGAGGCGACGACCCACATCTGCAGGAGGCGACCGACCCACATCTGCAGGAGGCGACCGACCCACATCTGCAGGAGGCGACCCACATCTGCAGGAGGCGACCGACCCACATCTGCAGGAGGCGACCGACAGGTTCAGAAGGAGCAGACGACTCTGGGACAATTAGGCTCCTCCTCTTTTCTTTATGAGTTCTTAAGAGTCGAAGGAGGAGATCATGGGTTCGATTCCCGGACCAGACCAACATCACATGATCTCTCTGGGTGGAGTTTGCATGTTCTCCCCGTGTTACCGTGGGTTCTCTCCGGGTTCTCCGGCTCCTCCCACCGTCCAAAGACATGCATGTGTTAGGTAAAATTGGCGACTCTAAATTGGCCCTAGTGAATGAATGTGAGCGTGAACTGTCTGTAATGTCTATGTCTCTGTGTTGGCCCTGCGACAAGTTGGCCACTGTCCAGGGTGTACCTCGCCTAAGGCCCGAAGTCACTGGGATAGGCTCCAGTCACCTGCGACCCCGAAAGGGAACAAGCGGTAGAAAATGGATGGATGGAAGTTTAATGAGGTCAAGTCTGATCGACACAAACTCTGCAAGAACAGGACAGCAAGACCCTTTGGACAAAGTGGGACGTGTTTGTTGAATGTCCCGTGAGAGCTTTACTGACCCACGACCTGTAAATGTCCCGTGAGAGCTTTACTGACCCACGACCTGTGAATGTCCCGTGAGGGCTTTACTGACCCACGACCTGTGAATGTCCCGTGAGGGCTTTACTGACCCACGACCTGTGAATGTCCCGTGAGAGCTTTACTGACCCACGACCTGTGAATGTCCCGTGAGAGCTTTACTGACCCACGACCTGGATGTGGATGTCCGCACTGTCCGACATGTTCTCGATCTGCACGTGGAGGGTGTAAACCCCAGAGTGGACTCTCTCTGACGAGCGGATGAAGAGGATGGAGTCGACGTCGCTGGTGCGGATCCCCACGGACCTGACGTCCAGGGGCGTCCCGTCTTTGGACCAGGTCACCACGGGGCGGGGCTTTCCCTACAGAAGACAGAATATATGTGTTTCATAGCCAAGGGGACATTTGTCACAGACGTGCAAACTGGACGCTTTTATTGCACTTAAAAACAAGCATTCTTCCAGTGCATATTGTAACAAAATGGACTCTTATTTGGGAGGAGCCTCCAGCTGCTGGTTTCCATGGAAACAGTCCACAGTCTGACATTAAACTGATCTATTTCCATGGATGTTCTGAAGAATGGTTTTAGAAGGTTACACAGTGTTACTTTAAACAAATACAGCCTTGTTATACTGACTTTACAGTGCACTTGAGTGGATGAATGTCTGTTCCCTCTCGCTCCTCGTTCCATACTTCATCAGTCCTGTAATAAACCCTTCAGGACTAAACCGGTATCACATCAAAAGTGTCGTCTTGAGCCTCCATCTTAGACCTTTAGAGCCGTCGAGATCACACAGAGACGCCTCGCTGGCTCCGCCTCCTCCAGCGCCGCCGCTTCTTCAAAAGACAAGATGGCCGCCGCTGGCTTTGGCCTGCCTGCTTTCATTGAGCTCCCACTGTGGCTCTTCAGGGGCCCCTGGGAGACGTCGTGAGGCTCCGTGTTTGTTTGAGATGAACCGAGCCACAACGTGAAACCCCCACACAAGAAAGTACTTTTACTTCTGAGTCGTGAGTCGTGAGTCGTGAGTCGTGAGTCGTGAGTCCCTGGACTGTGGCTCTGTGGGGCCCGAAAACCAGGTCAGGAAAATGCTTCAATGTTAAATCACTTTAAGATCAGGGAAAATATCAAATTTCTCTGACGAATATTGAAAAATCTGATTAGAATTGTGTTATTTTTATTCATAGTTAAATAGGTTCATTTAGAGTTCAGAACTAAACGTACTTTTCACATTCAGGTCAGACTTAACGGATCAGAATCCACCCAACGCAAACGCCCTGAATAAGTCTGTTCTGAAACACAAAATCCACTGAGAGACTTACATTTCGCAGTCAGATCCTGGCGTTTCGTAGAGGGGGCCCCCAGAGGGGGGCCACAGAGGGGGGCCACAGAGGGAGGGCCACAGGGGGGTCGCAGAGGGGGCTGCAAAGGGAGGGCCGCAGAGGGGGCCGCGGAGGGGGCCCCAGAGGGGGGCAGTGTTGGGGATTCACTCCCTGAGAAGTCTCCAATGACGTTCATTCAGAAATATTTCACACAGTCTTTAATCTGCTCTCGCTGGGGCTTTTTCTCACAAATCCACTTAAAGGTCCTAAAGGTTCCTCTCCTCATGGGGCAGAGTGTGTATGAAAGCACAGACTTACTGTCAAAGCAGCTCTCAGGGTCAAAATCAGACCGCCGTGTGCTGTCTGCGTTTGTATTCTCCTCGAACCAGAAAGAGTGCTGTTAGCATGCTAGTTGTTGTTAGCATTGCCGTGACCACAAAACATCTCATTGTGGTGAATAATTAGAACGTTGATTGAGTTTGGAAAGTGAAGAAAGACTTTGAACTTTGAACCGTTTAAATTGTTTAAATAGTTCTGTTTTTCATGTTTTTAAGAGACCTAAAGGACCTTTAAGAAGACTCTTTTCCCCAGAACCTTTATGTGAAGTATAATCTGTTTAGCCCCGGCACAGATTTATTCTAGAAGCTTCTATTGGGGTGAAAATGCATCTAAATCTCTACATCTAAATATAGAGCGTTGTATTCTCAGGACATGCGCCGTTAGCATGCTAATGTTTGTTAGCATGCTAATGTTTGTCACCCTAAGTGAGAGATACATGAGGCCAGAGAACATGAGGCCAGAGAACACAAGGCCAGAGAACATGAACCTGTGGCCAGGTGAAGTGGTCCCTGCCCTGTGTGGACGGTCCCTCATCTGCCTGAAGAGTGGGTCCAGTTCCAGTCTCCCTCGTGTCTGTGAGAGTGGGATCTCTCCTTCACTGGAACTCCTCCAGGTTTCTGCGCTTTTTTCCCAAAGAGGTTTTTTTTGTAGTTTTTCCTGGCCGAGAAGGAGAGTCTAAGGACAGAGGACCCTGGGACATCGTCCCTCGCCACCACAGACATTGTTGATTCATTTCTCCCTGTGGCCCTCAGAGGAAACTGTTGTTGTGATTTTGGGTCTAACAAAAATAAATTGATTTGATTTGATTTAGAACATGAGGCCAGAGAACCTGAACCTGAGGCCAGAGAACATGAGGCCAGAGAACCTGAACCTGAGGCCAGAGAACTTGAGGCCAGAGAACATGAGGCCAGAGAACTTGAACCTGAGGCCAGAGAACTTGAGGCCAGAGAACATGAACCTGAGGCCAGAGAACTTGAGGCCAGAGAACATGAGGCCAGAGAACATGAGGCCAGAGAACATGAGGCCAGAGAACATGAACCTGAGGCCAGAGAACATGAACCTGAGGACAGAGTCCCTGTAACCATGACGACGCTGACCTGGAAGGGGATGACGATGTTGACCTTCTCTCCCACTCGAGTGATGAGTTTGGAGCGCAGATGACGAGGCACGCGGATCTTAGGCGACTCTGAGAGGACAAAGCGAGAGGACGAAGAGAGAGAACCAAGCGAGAGGACAAAGAGAGATAAGAACAAGAGTCATTGTAAATTAGAATATTCAGAGTTTAAAAAGAAAAAAAAAAATGAATAAAATGTTTTAGAATCTCCCACAAAAGAAAGACCATATTCATTATCTCTATGAAGCGTTCCCTCGTCTGGAATGGTGTTAGCGCTCCATCTCCTGGCAGCGAAGGAAATAAACAAAAGCTAGCGCGACATGCTAACGTGAACACACTCACCCACGATCTCCCTGATGGTCACGGCCTGTCCCAGGACGGCGGGCGGGCTGCGTCCCGCCGGGTTCACCGCCACCACCCGGAACAGCATCTTCTCCCCGACAGGAAGTCCCTTCACGCGGTACTGCGTCTTCTCCACCGGGGCCTCGTTAGCCTGCACCCACTGGTCACCTGTGGGGGGCGGGGCCGAGCACGGGAGGACGGAGAGAGAGGGTGAGGCCGGGCACGGGAGGGCGGAGAGAGAGGGCGCGGCCGGGCACGGGAGGGCGGCGAGAGAGGGCGCGGCCGAGCACGGGAGGGTTGAGAGAGAGGGCGCGGCCGAGCACGGGAGGGCGGAGAGAGAGGGTGCGGCCGAGCACGGGAGGGCGGAGAGAGAGAGGGCGCGGCCGAGCACGGGAGGGCGAAGAGAGAGGGAGAGGCCAAGCACGGGAGGACGGAGAGAGAGGGCGCGGCCGAGCACGGGAGGGCGAAGAGAGGGCGCGGCCAAGCACGGGAGGGCGGAGAGAGAGGGCGAGTGGCGGGAGCTCGCCATTTTTAAGAAAGCAAAGACTTCTGGGAGGATTGTGTGTGTTCAAAGCTCATGATTGTTATTATGACAGTTCTCGAGTCTAAATGTGTTTAGTCCAGATTATACCAGATACAAATATGAAGAAAGATTATGAGCAAATAATATGATTCAGAATAAAATAAAACATTTCCTGTTAGTCTGAAGTAAACTCATGTTCGATGTCACTCTGATCGTGGGATTAAAGGAGCTCCAGGTTTGGCAGGTTTAAGTTTAAGATTGTTTTTGAGGCAGATAAAAGGCACAAAGTATTTTACTCAGGACGACGACCTCGGGTTAAATGAATAAATTAATGAATAAACTTCCCCTTTACTGCCTAAAATATAGATTATTAAGAATTTAGACGCACATTTGACATTGTGACCCGACCCGACCTGACCCGACCCGACCTGACCCGACCCGACCTGACCCGACCCGACCTGACCCGACCCGGCCTGACCCGACCCGGCCTGACCCGACCTGACCCGACCCAGCCTGACCCGACCCGGCCTGACCCGACCCAGTCTGACCCGACCCAGCCTGACCAACCCGACCTGACCCGACCCGAGTTCAAATTTGACCCGAACCACTGGCTCCAAAAAACTGGTTGCATTTTTTAGATGCTGACAATTATTGCCCTTTTTATTAATTATAAATGTAATAAATAAGAACGCTCAAGGGAAATAATGTCTAAATGATATAAATACATTGATAATCTTGAGAAACTTTGTACTAAATATATGAAAAATGAATGTGAAATGTGTGTGCCCGGGTATATGACAGTAGTATAAAAGTATAAGTACTTCCTTCGACGCAGTACTCGATGATGTAGCCCTGGATCCCGCCTGCGCCGACCTTTTCCGGCTGACGCCATTTCAGGGCACAAGTGGAGTCAGTCAGATCGTCCACCTGCAGACGAGTCGGCTCACTGGTGGGCGCTGCAACCGAGCAAACACATCATCATGAGCAGAGGGGTCATGAGCAGAAGAAGGGGTCATGAGCAGAAGAAGGGGTCATCATGAGCAGAAGAAGGGGTCATGAGCAGAGGGGTCATCATGAGCAGAGGGGTCATGAGCAGAAGAAGGGGTCATCATGAGCAGAAGAAGGGGTCATCATGAGCAGAGGGGTCATCATGAGCAGAAGAAGGGGTCATGAGCAGAGGGGTCATCATGAGCAGAGGGGTCATGAGCAGAAGAAGGGGTCATGAGCAGAGGGGTCATCATGAGCAGAGGGGTCATGAGCAGAAGAAGGGGTCATGAGCAGAGGGGTCATCATGAGCAGAGGGGTCATGAGCAGAAGAAGGGGTCATCATGAGCAGAAGAAGGGGTCATCATGAGCAGAGGGGTCATCATGAGCAGAAGGAGGGGTCATGAGCAGAGGGGTCATCATGAGCAGAGGGGTCATCATGAGCAGAGGGGTCATCATGAGCAGAGGGGTCATGAGCAGAAAAATGGGTCATCATGAGCAGAAGAAGGGGTCATGAGCAGAGGGGTCATCATGAGCAGAGGGGTCATCATGAGCAGAGGGGTCATCATGAGCAGAGGGGTCATCATGAGCAGAGGGGTCATCATGAGCAGAGGGGTCATGAGCAGAAGAAGGGGTCATGAGCAGAGGGGTCATGAGCAGAAGAAGGGGTCATGAGCAGAGGGGTCATCATGAGCAGAGGGGTCATCATGAGCAGAGGGGTCATCATGAGCAGAGGGGTCATGAGCAGAAAAATGGGTCATCATGAGCAGAGGGGTCATCATGAGCAGAACAAGGGGTCATGAGCAGAAGAAGGGGTCATCATGAGCAGAGGGGTCATCATGAGCAGAGGGGTCATCATGAGCAGAGGGGTCATGAGCAGAAGAAGGGGTCATGAGCAGAGGGGTCATCATGAGCAGAAGAAGGGGTCATGAGCAGAAAAATGGTTCATCATGAGCAGAGGGGTCATGAGCAGAAGAAGGGGTCATCATGAGCAGAGGGATCATCATGAGCAGAAGAAGGGGTCATGAGCAGAGGGGTCATCATGAGCAGAGGGGTCATCATGAGCAGAGGGGTCATCATGAGCAGAGGGGTCATCATGAGCAGAGGGGTCATGAGCAGAGGGGTCATCATGAGCAGGATAATTATTGTATAATAATGTATAGTTTTCCCTTATGTTTCATCGGCCCAGTGAGACCTTCTCACTGTTAAAACTAGTCAAAACTACTACATGATATTTTCAGGTAGTTCTGGTCCTGGTCCTGGTCCTGGTCCTGGTCCTGGTCCAGTACCGAGGGGCATGAAGGGCTTGGAGGAGTCGCTGGGCTGAGAAACGCCAATGCCGTTCACGGCGAACACTCTCATCTCGTAGAGAACGCCATCGATCATCCTCTTTGCCTCGTACGTCGTGGATTCAAAAACGTCAAAGTTCAGTTTGGTCCAACGCGCCGAGCCGACCTTCTTCCTCTCCATCAGATAACCTGAGCAGAGGAAGAACAAGCACATCAGAACCTGAGCAGAGGAAGAACAAGCACATCAGATAACCTGAGCAGAGGAAGAACAAGCACATCAGAACCTGAGCAGAGGAAGAACAAGCACATCAGATAACCTGAGCAGAGGAAGAACAAGCACATCAGAACCTGAGCAGAGGAAGAACAAGCACATCAGATAACCTGAGCAGAGGAAGAACAAGCACATCAGAACCTGAGCAGAGGAAGAACAAGCACATCAGATAACCTGAGCAGAGGAAGAACAAGCACATCAGATAACCTGAGCAGAGGATTTTTCACTGATCATAGAACTCAAGCAACTGTTTTTAAATGTGCACACTCTCCCCGTGCAGAAGCACAAACAGCCCCGCCTCTACAGCCCCGCCTCTACAGCCCCGCCTCTACAGCCCCGCCTCTACAGCCCAGCCTCTACAGCCCCGCCTCTAAAGCCCCGCCTCTACAGCCCCGCCTCTAAAACCCCGCCTCTACACATGTGTTTGTTTATTAGCGCGATCGCATCATTTCTCGTCTCTTCTGAGCTCGAGTCTTTCTCTGTGTCATGTTTGTAACTGTAGGAACTCTCTAAACCCACAGACATATCAACCACACATGTGTAACCATGGAAACGTGCTGCTATGGGAACCAGGCTGCAGGTGTGCAGCAGCACGCAGGGAATGATTGACATGTGGGAGAACTACTGTCTGTTTTTGACGAGGAAACACTGTTAGAACAAGGTTGTTGCAGCGACGAGAACCTCAACGACAGAAAGCATGGAACGTCCTCAGGGGCGGAGCATCAGGGGCGGAGCCTCAGGGGGGGAGCCTCAGGGGCGGAGCCCAGGTGTGGTACCTTTAAGTGGAATGCCTCCATCGTAGGGCGGGGCGTCCCATGTGATCACAGCAGAGTCTTCCCCCACAGAAGAACAACGAACGTTCTCTGGAGGCTCCGGAACATCTGCAGAGAGAGGGGGAGGAGAGAGGAGGGGGGAGGAAAGAGGGGAGGAGAGAGGAGCAGAGAAGAGGAGGAGAGAGGAGGGGGGAGGAGAGAGGGGAGGAGAGAGGAGGAGAGAGGAGGGGGGAGGAGAGAGGGGAGGAGAGAGGAGCAGAGAAGAGGAGGAGAGAGGAGGGGGGAGGAGAGAGGGGAGGAGAGAGGAGGAGAGAGGAGGGGGGAGGAGAGAGGGGAGGAGAGAGGAGCAGAGAAGAGGAGGAGAGAGGAGGAGAGAGGAGGGGGGAGGAGAGAGAGAGGAGGGGGGAGGAGAGAGAGAGAGGAGGGGGAGGAGAGAAGGGAGGAGAGAGGGAGGAGAGAGGAGGGGGAGGAGAGAGGAGGAGAGTAGAGGAGGAGAAAGGGAGAGAGGAGGGGGGAGGAGAGAGGAGGAGAGAAGAGGAGGAGAGAGGAGGGGGGAGGAGAGAGGGGAGGAGAGAGGAGCAGAGAAGAGGAGGAGAGAGGAGGGGGGAGGAGAGAGGGGAGGAGAGAGGAGGAGAGAGGAGGGGGGAGGAGAGAGGGGAGGAGAGAGGAGCAGAGAAGAGGAGGAGAGAGGAGGAGAGAGGAGGGGGGAGGAGAGAGGGGAGGAGAGAGAGAGGAGGGGGGAGGAGAGAGAGAGAGGAGGGGGGAGGAGAGAAGGGAGGAGAGAGGGAGGAGAGAGGAGGGGGAGGAGAGAGGAGGAGAGAAGAGGAGGAGAAAGGGAGAGAGGAGGGGGGAGGAGAGAGGAGGAGAGAAGAGGAGGAGAGAGGAGGGGGGAGGAGAGAGGAGTAGAGAAGAGGAGGAGAGAGGGAGGAGAGAGGAGGGGGGAGGAGAGAGGAGTAGAGAAGAGGAGGAGAGAGGGAGGAGAGAGGAGGGGGGAGGAGAGAGGAGGAGAGAATAGGAGGAGAGAGGAGGAGAGAGGAGGAGAGAGGGAGGAGAGGGAGGAGAGATGGGAGGAGAGGGGGGAGAAAGGGAGGAGAGAGGAGGAGAGAGGGAGGAGAGAGGAGGGGGAGGAGAGAGGGGAGGAGAGAGGGGAGGAGAGAGGAAGAGAGAGGAGGAGAGAGGAGGGGGGAGGAGAGAGGGGAAGAGAGAGGAGGAGAGAGGAGGGGGGAGGAGAGAGGGGAGGAGAGAGGGGAGGAGAAAGGGGAGGAGAGAGGGAGGAGAGAGAGGGAGGAGAGAGGGAGGAGAGAAGAGGAGGAGAGAGGAGGAGAGAGGGAGGAGAGGGAGGAGAGATGGGAGGAGAGGGGGGGAGAAAGGGAGGAGAGAGGAGGAGAGAGGGAGGAGAGAGGAGGGGGGAGGAGAGAGGGGAGGAGAGAGGGGAGGAGAGAGGAAGAGAGAGGAGGGGGGAGGAGAGAGGGGGAGGAGAGAGGAGGGGGGAGGAAAGAGGGGAAGAGAGAGGAGGAGAGAGGAGGGGGGAGGAGAGAGGGGAGGAGAGAGGAGGAGAGAAGAGGAGGAGAGAGGGAGGAGAGAGGAGAGCGGAGGAGAGAGGAGGGGAGAGGGAGGAGAGAAGAGGAGGAGAGAGGAGGGGGGAGGAGAGAGGGGAGGTGAGAGGGAGGAGAGAAGAGGGGGAGGAGAAAGGAGGAAAGAAGAGGAGGAGAGAGGGAGGAGAGAGGAGGGGGGAGGAGAGAGGGGAGGAGAAAGGGGGAAGAGAGAGGGAGGAGAGAGAGGGAGGAGAGAGGGAGGAGAGAGGAGGAGAGAAGAGGAGGAGAGAGGGAGGAGAGAGGAGGGGGGAGGAGAGAGGAGGAGAGAAGAGGAGGAGAGAGGAGGGGGGAGGAAAGAGGGGAGGAGAGAGGAGGAGAGAGGAGGGGGGAGGAGAGAGGGGAGGAGAGAGGAGGAGAGAAGAGGAGGAGAAAGGAGGGGGGAGGAGAGAGGGAGGAGAGAGGAGGGGAGAGGGAGGAGAGAGGAGGAGAGAGGGGAGGAGAGAGGGAGGAGAGAAGAGGGGGAGGAGAGAGGGAGGAGAGAGGAGGAGAGAAGAGGAGGAGAGAGCGAGGAGAGAGGAGAGAGGAGGAGAGAGGAGGGGAGAGGGAGGAGAGAGGAGGAGAGAAGAGGAGGAGAGAGGGAGGAGAGAGGAGGGGGGAGGAGAGAAGAGGAGGAGAGAGGGAGGAGGGGGAGGAGAGAGGAGGAGAGAAGAGGAGGGGAGAGGGAGGAGAGAGGAGGAGAGAAGAGGAGGAGAGAGGGAGGAGAGAGGAGGGGGAAGGAGAGAGGAGGAGAGAGGAGGGGAGAGGGAGGAGAGAGGAGGAGAGAAGAGGAGGAGAGAGGAGGGGGGAGGAGAGAGGGGAGGAGAAAGGGGAGGAGAGAGGGAGGAGAGAGAGGGAGGAGAGAGGGAGGAGAGAGGAGGAGAGAAGAGGAGGAGAGAGGAGGAGAGAGGAGGAGAGAGGGAGGAGAGAGAAGGGGGAGGAGGAGAAAGGGATGAGAGAGGAGGAGAGAGGGAGGTGAGAGGAGGAGAGAGGGAGGAGATGAGGGGGGAGGAGAGAGGGGGAGGAGAGAGGAGGGGGGAGGAAAGAGGGGAGGAGAGAGGAGGGGGGAGGAGAGAGGGGAGGAGAGAGGGAGAAGAGAGGAGGAGAGAGGGAGGAGAGAGGGGAAGAGGGAGGAGAGAGGGAGGAGAGGGGGGGAGAGAGGAGGAGGAGAGAGTTCAAATAGAGTCAAAACAGTTCTAAACTTCTGAACTCTAACCATAACTTAGAGCTCTGATTCTGCAGAAACACAACATGTCTAAGGTCAGAAGTGTGTTTGTGTTGACGTTTGTGAAGGTCACTGACCCACGACCTTGACCAGCAGCTCGGTGTGGTCCTCTCCGGCCGGGTTGCTCACGGTGATGGAGTAGGGGCCCTCGTCGCTCCTCTCAGCGCTCTCGATCACGAAGCTGCAGAGGCCCTTGGTCATCTCCACGTGCACTCGGCCCTCGGACTGCGCCACCTCCTGGACGGAGCAGAGACAACAAGAACGTCCAGATGTCTTAGAGACGATGGGTCATAAATGTTTGACCGTCCTGGGTTTAAGTCTGACCCTGAGGAAGTGACCCTCAGAACTCAGAGTCCAGCTCTACTTTCCTCATGGACGGTCAGTGATACAGATGAACTGACCTCATCTCTTCAGCACGTCCCGGTCAGTGACATAAACTGACCTCATCTCTTCAGCACGTCCCGGTCAGTGACATAAACTGACCTCATCTTTTCAGCACGTCCCGGTCAGTGACATAAACTGACCTCATCTCTTCAGCACGTCCCGGTCAGTGACATAAACTGACCTCATCTCTTCAGCACGTCTCGGTCAGTGACATAAACTGACCTCATCTCTTCAGCACGTCCCGGTCAGTGACATAAACTGACCTCATCTCTTCAGCACGTCCCGGTCAGTGACATAAACTGACCTCATCTCTTCAGCACGTCCCGGTCAGTGACATAAACTGACCTCATCTCCTCTCTTCCAGATGACCGTTGGCGCTGGTTCTCCGCTGACCTCCACGTCCAGCCTCAGCTTGTTGCCGGCGACGACAGTGATGCCGTTCTTGTTGCCGCTGCCCGTGTCCAGATGGATCTTTGGAGGATCTGCAGAACATCACACGGGAACGAGAGCGAGGTTTGTGGTCAGAAACGGTCACATCAACATGAGCAGTGACTGACCAGTGAGTCTAAAGTGACCGTGAGTCACAACTTTAAATAGTTCTCAAATAAATCCAAATAAGCCTGTTTTCCCCTCTACAGGCGCTGAGCAGTACTGCAGGAAGCTTGGGTCTTCTTCTCCTGCAACTGCTCAGTCTGTGGGCGTGTTCAGAGGCCCGTTCATGCTCCGCCCACTAACAGAAGCTCTAACTGAGCATGTGCAGAGGAGAAGAGAAGCTCTAACTGAGCATGTGCAGAGGAGAAGAGAAGCTCTAACTGAGCATGTGCAGAGGAGAAGAGAAGCTCTAACTGAGCATGTGCAGAGCCTGTGAGCTTTAAAGAGACAGTGTGTCACTTTAGAGCCCGTAAGCTTTAAAGAGACAGTGCGTCACTTTAGAGCCCGTAAGCTTTAAAGAGACAGTGCGTCACTTTAGAGCCCGTAAGCTTTAAAGAGACAGTGTGTCACTTTAGAGCCCGTAAGCTTTAAAGGGACACTGTGTCACTTTAGAGCCCGTAAGCTTTAAAGAGACAGTGCGTCATTTTAGAGCCTCTTAGAGCCAAACTCTAATCAAACACTTTCTTTAACGAACTCTTACCTTGTCTTGGTTTGTAGTCGATCTTAATTTCTGTCGGGCAAAAGCAGGAGTACATCGTTACTACTGGAGGATTCTCTTTTATCGAGAACACGTCGCGCTAATGCGTCGCTCACCCAAGAAGTTGAGTTTGGCAGAGAGCGAGAGGGCGTGGCCATCGGGAACAAAGGTGTAATCGCCGGCGTCGCCCTGTTTCACGTCGTTGATGGTCAACTTGTGCATCCTGAGGAACGCAAACGAATATGTGATTATATATGTGATTATATATGTGATTATATATATGTGATTATATATGTGTGATTATACATATATATATATATATATATATATATATATATATATATATATGATTATATATGTGATTATATATATGTGATTATATATGTGTAATTATATATGTGATTATATATGTAATTATGTATATATGTGATTATATATGTGATTATATGTATGTGGTTATATATATGTGATTATATATGTGTGATTATATATGTGATTATATATATGTGATTATACATACATATATATATATATATATATATATATATATATATATATATATATATGATTATATATGTGATTATATATATGTGATTATATATGTGTAATTATATATGTGATTATATATGTAATTATGTATATATGTGATTATATATGTGATTATATATATGTGATTATATATATGTGATTATATATGTGATTATATATGTGTGATTATATATATGTGATTATATATGTAATTATTATATATGTGATTATATATATGTGATTATATATGTGTGATTATATATGTGATTATATATGTGATTATATATGTGTGATTATATATATGTGATTATATATGTGTGATTATATATGTGATTATATATGTGATTATATATGTGTGATTATATATATGTGATTATACATATATATATATATATATATATATATATGATTATATATGTGATTATATATATGTGATTATATATGTGTAATTATATATGTGTGATTATATATGTGATTATATATATGTGATTATATATGTGATTATATATGTGATTATATATATATGTGATTATATATACGTGATTATATATGTGATTATATATATATATGTGATTATATATATGTGATTAAATATATCTGATTATATATGTGATTATATATGTGATTATATGTGTGATTATATATATGTAATTATATATAAATGTGTGATTATATATATGTGATTATATATATATATATATATATATATATATATATATATATATATATATATATATATATATGTGATTATATATATTTGATTATATATGTGATTATATATATGTGATTATATATGTGATTATATATATCTGATTATATTTGATTATATATATGTAATTATATATATGTGAATATATATACGTGATTATATATATGTAATTATATATATGTGATTATATATATCTGATTATATATGTGATTATATATGTGTGATTATATATATGTAATTATATATATGTGTGATTACATATATGTGATTATATATATATATGTGATTATATATATGTGATTATATATATGTGATTATATATATATATGTGATTATATATGTGTGATTATATATATGTTATTATATGTGATTATATATAAGTGATTATATATATGTTATTATGTATGTGGCTTCCTATAAGTGATCTGTTCTTCTGTATCTACCTCTGTATCTACCTGCGTTGCATCAATGGAATTTCCCCATGTGGGACAATAAAGGATTATCTTATCTTATCTTATATATGTGTGATTATATATATGTGATTATATACATGTGATTATATATGTGATTATATATATGTGATTATATATGTGATTATATATGTGTGATTATATATATGTGATTATATATACGTGATTATATATGTGATTATATATGTGTGATAATATATATATATAGGTTATTATATATGTGATTATATATGTGATTACATATATGTGATTATATATGTGTGATTATATATATGTGATTATATATGTGTGATTATATATGTGATTATATATATGTGATTATATATGTGATTATATATGTGTGATTATATATATGTGATTATATATACGTGATTATATATGTGATTATATATACGTGATTATATATGTGATTGTATATATGTGATTGTATATATGTGATTATATATATGTGAATATATATACGTGATTATATATGTGATTATATATGTGATTATATATGTGTGATTATATATATGTAATTATATATATATGTGTGATTATATATATATATATGTGTGATTATATATATGTGATTATATATAAATATATGTGATTATATATATGTGATTATATATGTGTGATTATATATATGTGATTATATATATGTGATTAAATATATGTGATTATATATGTGTGATTATATATATGTAATTATATATATATATATATATATATATGTGTGATTATATATATGTGATTATATATATGTGTGATTATATATATGTGATTATATATAAATATATGTGATTATATATATGTGATTATATTTGATTATATATATGTGATTATATTTGATTATATATGTGTGATTATATATATGTGATTATATATATGTGATTATATGTGATTATATATATATAAAACTGGCTTTAAGTCTTGAACGAGTCACAGAGGAAGTGAGCGGAGCCACTTCCTGTTTGGAGGGCGGGGCCAGAGACGTCTCATTCTACAGTTTATGACAATGTCAAACGGAGCAAACTACTACTTACAATACTTATTATGTATTATTGTGTGTTTATCGGTCGGTTATTGGAGGTTTTAGATCTTAATAACAACTGCAGAGTCTTTTATTTTGAAGGGACCCCGGAGCAGCACTTAAACCCCTCCTCAGCAGCTCGTTCTTCTCTTCCCGTGCGTCCGGTACCTTCCGATGTGCGATATCTTGACGCGGTCGCCGGGCTGGACCTCCACGCCGTCCTTGAACCATTTGCCCGTGACCTTCTCGTCGGACACTTCGCACTTGAACACGGCCTGTTCAGCCGACTTTACGGTGAGATCAGCGATGCTCTGGAGGACCTGCAGCTCTGCGTCTGCACGAGAGAGGACACTGAGACGAGACACTGAGACAGGACACCGAGACGAGACACTGAGACAGGACACCGAGACGAGACACTGAGACAGGACACCGAGACGAGACACTGAGACAGGACACTGAGACGAGACACTGAGACAACCGGGCGAGACAAGACACTGAGACAGTACACTGAGACGAGACACTGAGACGAGACACTAAGACAGGACACCGAGACGAGACACTGAGACAAGACACTGAGACAACCGGGCGAGACAAGACACAAAGACAGGACACTGAGACGAGACACTGAGACGAGACACTAAGACAGGACACTGAGACGACACACTGAGACGAGACACTGAGACAACCGGGCGAGACAAGACACTGAGACAGGACACTGAGATGAGACACTGAGACAGGACACTGAGACGAGACACTGAGACGAGAGACTGAGACGAGACACTGAGACGAGACACTGAGACAACCGGGCGAGACAAAACACTGAGACGAGTATTTTCCAAAGTCAGACCCTAAAAATAGACATTTTATAGATCTGTTATAGACCTGTAATAGACCTGTTATAGACCTGTTATAGACCTGTAATAGACCTGTTATAGACCTGTAATAGACCTGTAATAGATCTGTTATAGTCCTATTATAGAGCTGTTATAGACCTGTAATAGATCTGTTATAGTCCTGTTATAGAGCTGTTATAGACCTGTAATAGATCTGTTATAGATCTGTTATAGACGTGTTATAGACGTGTTATAGATCGACGAGACACAGACAGTACACTGAGACGAGACACTGAGATGAGACACTAAGACAGGACACTGAGACGAGACACTGAGACGAGACACTGAGACAACCGGGCGAGACAAGACACTAAGACAGGACACTGAGACGAGACACTGAGACAGGACACCGAGACGAGACAGTGAGACAGGACACTGAGACAGGACACTGAGACGAGACACTGAGACAACCGGGCGAGACAAGACACTGAGACAGAACACTGAGACGAGACACTGAGACGAGACACTAAGACAGGACACTGAGACGACACACTGAGACGAGACACTGAGACAACCGGGCGAGACAAGACACTGAGACAGGACACTGAGACGAGACACTGAGACAGGACACCGAGACGAGACACTGAGAAGAGACACCGAGATGAGACACTGAGACGAGACACTGAGACAGGACACTGAGATGAGACACTGAGACAGGACACTGAGACAAGACACTGAGACAGGACACTGAGACGAGACACTGAGACGGGACACTGAGACAGGACACTGAGACGAGACACTGAGACGAGACACTGAGACGAGACACTGAGACAGGACACCGAGACGAGACACTGAGACAGGACACCGAGACGAGACACTGAGACAGGACACCGAGACGAGACACTGAGACAGGACACCGAGACGAGACACTGAGACAGGACACTGAGACGAGACACTGAGACAACCGGGCGAGACAAGACACTGAGACAGTACACTGAGACGAGACACTGAGACGAGACACTGAGACAACCGGGCGAGACAAGACACTGAGACAGGACACTGAGACGAGACACTGAGAAAGGACACCGAGACGAGACACTGAGACAGGACACTGAGACGAGACACTGAGACAACCGGGCGAGACAAGACACTGAGACAGGACACTGAGACGAGACACTGAGACGAGACACTGAGACAACCGGGCGAGACAAGACACTGAGACAGGACACTGAGACGAGACACTGAGACAGGACACCGAGACAAGACACTGAGACAGGACACTGAGACGAGACACTGAGACGAGACACTGAGACAGGACACTGAGACGACACACTGAGATGAGACACTGAGACAACCGGGCGAGACATGATACTGAGACAGGACACTGAGACGAGACACTGAGACAGGACACTGAGACGAGACACTGAGACAACCGGGCGAGACAAGACACTGAGACAGGACACTGAGACGAGACACTGAGACGAGACACTGAGACGAGACACTGAGACGAGACACTGAGACAACCGGGCGAGACAAGACACAAAGACAGGACACTGAGACGAGACACTGAGACGAGACACTAAGACAGGACACTGAGACGACACACTGAGACGAGACACTGAGACAACCGGGCAAGACAAGACACTGAGACAGGACACTGAGATGAGACACTGAGACAGGACACTGAGACGAGACACTGAGACGAGAGACTGAGACGAGACACTGAGACGAGACACTGAGACAACCGGGCGAGACAATACACTGAGACGAGACACTGAGACAAGACACTGAGACGAGACACTGAGACGACCAGGCGAGACAATACACTGAGACGAGACACTGAGACAAGACACTGAGACAAGACACTGAGACGAGTATTTTCCAAAGTCAGACCGTAAAAATAGACATTTTATAGATCTGTTATAGACCTGTAATAGACCTGTTATAGACCTGTAATAGACCTGTTATAGACCTGTAATAGACCTGTAATAGATCTGTTATAGTCCTGTTATAGAGCTGTTATAGACCTGTAATAGATCTGTTATAGATCTGTTGTAGACGTGTTATAGACGTGTTATAGATCGACGAGACACAGACAGTACACTGAGACGAGATACTGAGATGAGACACTAAGACAGGACACTGAGACGAGACACTGAGACGAGACACTGAGACAACCGGGCGAGACAAGACACTAAGACAGGACACTGAGACGAGACACTGAGACAGGACACCGAGACGAGACAGTGAGACAGGACACTGAGACAGGACACTGAGACGAGACACTGAGACAACCGGGCGAGACAAGACACTGAGACAGAACACTGAGACGAGACACTGAGACGAGACACTAAGACAGGACACTGAGACGACACACTGAGACGAGACACTGAGACAACCGGGCGAGACAAGACACTGAGACAGGACACTGAGACGAGACACTGAGACAGGACACCGAGACGAGACACTGAGACGAGACACCGAGATGAGACACTGAGACGAGACACTGAGACAGGACACTGAGATGAGACACTGAGACAGGACACTGAGACAAGACACTGAGACAGGACACCTAGACGAGACACTGAGACGGGACACTGAGACAGGACACTGAGACGAGACACTGAGACGAGACACTGAGACGAGACACTGAGACAGGACACCGAGACAAGACACTGAGACAGGACACCGCGACGAGACACTGAGACAGGACACCGAGACGAGACACTGAGACAGGACACTGAGACGACACACTTAGATGAGACACTGAGACTACCGGGCGAGACAAGATACTGAGACAGGACACTGAGACGAGACACCGAGATGAGACACTGAGACGAGACACTGAGACAGGACACTGAGACAAGACACTGAGACAGGACACTGAGACGAGACACTGAGACAGGACACCGAGACGAGACACTGAGACAGGACACCGAGACGAGACACTGAGACAGGACACTGAGACGAGACACTGAGACAACCGGGCGAGACAAGACACTGAGACAGTACACTGAGACGAGACACTGAGACGAGACACCGAGATGAGACACTGAGACGAGACACTGAGACAGGACACTGAGACGAGACACTGAGACACGACACCGCGACGAGACACTGAGACAGGACACCGAGACGAGACACTGAGACAGGACACCGAGACGAGACACTGAGACAGGACACTGAGACGAGACACTGAGACGAGACACCGAGATGAGACACTGAGACGAGACACTGAGACAGGACACTGAGACGAGACACTGAGACACGACACTGAGACGAGACACTGAGACAGGACACCGAGACAAGACACTGAGACAGGACACCGAGACGAGACACTGAGACAGGACACTGAGACGAGACACTGAGACAACCGGGCGAGACAAGACACTGAGACAGTACACTGAGACGAGACACTGAGACGAGACACTGAGACAACCGGGCGAGACAAGACACTGAGACAGGACACTGAGACGAGACACTGAGAAAGGACACCGAGACGAGACACTGAGACAGGACACTGAGACGAGACACTGAGACAACCGGGCGAGACAAGACACTGAGACAGGACACTGAGACGAGACACTGAGACGAGACACTGAGACAACCGGGCGAGACAAGACACTGAGACAGGACACTGAGACGAGACACTGAGACAGGACACCGAGACGAGACACTGAGACAGGACACTGAGACAGGACACTGAGACGAGACACTGAGACGAGACACTAAGACAGGACACTGAGACGACACACTGAGATGAGACACTGAGACAACCGGGCGAGACAAGATACTGAGACAGGACACTGAGACGAGACACCGAGATGAGACACTGAGACGAGACACTGAGACAGGACACTGAGACGAGACACTGAGACAGGACACTGAGACGAGACACTGAGACGAGACACTGAGACAGGACACTGAGACGAGACACTGAGACGAGACACCGAGATGAGACACTGAGACGAGACACTGAGACAGGACACTGAGACGAGACACTGAGACACAACACTGAGACGAGACACTGAGACGAGACACTGAGACAGGACACTGAGACGAGACACTGAGACGAGACACTGAGACAACCGGGCGAGACAAGACACTAAGACAGGACACTGAGACGAGACACTGAGACGAGACACTGAGACAGGACACTGAGACGAGACACTGAGACGAGACACTGAGACGAGACACTGAGACGAGACACTGAGACAAGACTCTGAGACGAGACACTGAGACGACCGGGCGAGACAAGACACTGAGACGAGTATTTTCCAAAGTCAGACCCTAAAAATAGACATTTTATAGATCTGTTATAGACCTGTAATAGACCTGTTATAGACCTGTTATAGACCTGTAATAGACCTGTAATAGACCTGTAATAGACCTGTAATAGATCTGTTATAGTCCTGTTATAGACCTGTAATTGATCTGTTATAGATCTGTTATAAACCTGTAATAGATCTGTTATAGTCCTGTTATAGATCTGTTATAGACCTGTAATAGACCTGTAATAGACCTGTTATAGACCTGTAATTGATCTGTTATAGATCTGTTATAAACCTGTAATAGATCTGTTATAGTCCAGTTATAGATCTGTTATAGACCTGTAATAGACCTGTTATAGATCTGTTATAGACCTGTAATAGACCTGTTATAGACCTGTTATAGATCTGTTATAGACCTGTTATAGACGTGTTATAGACATGTTATAGACATGTTATAGACCTGTTATAGATCTGTTTTAGACCTTTTATAGACCTGTTATAGACCTGTTATAGATCTGTTATAAACCTGTAATAGATCTGTTATAGTCCTGTTATAGATCTGTTATAGACCTGTAATAGACCTGTTATAGATCTGTTATAGACCTGTAATAGACCTTTTATAGACCTGTTATAGATCTGTTATAGACCTGTTATAGACGTGTTATAGACATGTTATAGACATGTTATAGACCTGTTATAGATCTGTTTTAGACCTTTTATAGACCTGTTATAGACCTGTTATAGATCTGTTATAGACCTGTTTTAGACCTGTTATAGACCTGTTATAGATCTGTTTTAGACCTGTTATAGATCTGTTATAGACCTTTTATAGACCTGTTATAGACCTGTTATAGACCTGTTATAAACCAAAATCAGACACAAAAAATCTGAAAACACGATCAAATCTGAGCGAAATGTACAAATAATTTCCTGTACATAAAGTTTTATAATCATTAACTAATCAAAAGAACTTAACTCAAACTAATGTATTACTACAACTACTACTGAATCTAACAGGTTTATAGTGAATTAAGTTTGTATAAATGCTTTATTTATTATAAGCTTTATGTTTCCTGTGCCACTTCTTTAGTTTCATATTTTCTCCGACGTTGTACTTCTACTCGAGTAACTCTGTCTGGAAGTGTCTGTACTTTACGCACCTTAAAATACTTTGACTTTTAGCATCATGTGTCTTACAAAAGTCACAATGAAGCGAGATGTAAATCACTCGCACAGATTTACAGATAACGACCCAAAACGCCTCGTGTCTCGTTTCTTTCCGTTTCCTCGATTATGCAAAACGTCTGTGGACTTCTGTAATGACGGCGTTTGGAGCGCCGTTTACGACGGCTCCGGGCGAACTCTGGGAGGCGCTACATGAAATTAGCACGACGTTACAAGACCGCGACGGACGGATGTTAATTAAGACACGTGTAATGACTAATCGATCGCTTCGTTCTGCTCGTCACAAAAGCGTCGACAGCAGCAGCAGCAGCTCATCTGTAAATGTGATAATGAGCCCTTACATTATGACCACAGTGACCGGTCATGAGTCCGGCTCAAACGTCCCGCGTACGACCACAGTGACCGGTCAGGAGTCCGGCTCAAACGTCCCGCGTACGACCACAGTGACCGGTCAGGAGTCCGGCTCAAACGTCCCGCGTACGACCACAGTGACCGGTCACGAGTCCGGCTCAAACGTCCCGCGTACGACCACAGTGACCGGTCATGAGTCCGGCTCAAACGTCCCGCGTACGACCACAGTGACCGGTCAGGAGTCCGGCTCAAACGTCCCGCGTACGACCACAGTGACCGGTCACGAGTCCGGCTCAAACGTCCCGCGTACGACCACAGTGACCGGTCACGAGTCCGGCTCAAACGTCCCGCGTACGACCACAGTGACCGGTCACGAGTCCGGCTCAAACGTCCCGCGTACGACCACAGTGACCGGTCAGGAGTCCGGCTCAAACGTCCCGCGTACGACCACAGTGACCGGTCATGAGTCCGGCTCAAACGTCCCGCGTACGACCACAGTGACCGGTCAGGAGTCCGGCTCAAACGTCCCGCGTACGACCACAGTGACCGGTCAGGAGTCCGGCTCAAACGTCCCGCGTACGACCACAGTGACCGGTCACGAGTCCGGCTCAAACGTCCCGCGTACGACCACAGTGACCGGTCACGAGTCCGGCTCAAACGTCCCGCGTACGACCACAGTGACCGGTCACGAGTCCGGCTCAAACGTCCCGCGTACGACCACAGTGACCGGTCAGGAGTCCGGCTCAAACGTCCCGCGTACGACCACAGTGACCGGTCACGAGTCCGGCTCAAACGTCCCGCGTACGACCACAGTGACCGGTCATGAGTCCGGCTCAAACGTCCCGCGTACGACCACAGTGACCGGTCAGGAGTCCGGCTCAAACGTCCCGCGTACGACCACAGTGACCGGTCACGAGTCCGGCTCAAACGTCCCGCGTACGACCACAGTGACCGGTCACGAGTCCGGCTCAAACGTCCCGCGTACGACCACAGTGACCGGTCACGAGTCCGGCTCAAACGTCCCGCGTACGACCACAGTGACCGGTCACGAGTCCGGCTCAAACGTCCCGCGTACGACCACAGTGACCGGTCACGAGTCCGGCTCAAACGTCCCGCGTACGACCACAGTGACCGGTCACGAGTCCGGCTCAAACGTCCCGCGTAAGATCAGACAAATGAAATTTTAAGAGTTTTACAGCCTTAAACCTCCGATGAACAAATGATCAGATTGTGTTTGAATCTGATCATCTCGAGTCGATTTATGAGAGGATTTTTAGTCACTGAAGAGTATTTTTTGAAGACACGATACGATCTTTAACATTTGTCACATCGATAAATCTGTCATCAGGATTATTCAGGTGGAACTTTACCGGCAAAAAGTCGCTCTGGCCTCTAAAAGTTGTGAGAAACACTAATAAACTCATCATCATAATTAGGAGGCTCAGAAGGCGTTAAGATAATGAGCGACAAAGAAGGATCCGGGCCTCGGAACTCCTGCCACGGACACAGTCATTGGTTGAACCTTTGGAACGTGCTTCTGGAACGGGGAAAAGGCCGTCGCAAAAAGAGGAACGACACAAACGGGAAAACACATTTGGAAATGGAAAAGTTGATATAAACTGGATTAAATGTGACTTTTATGGATGCTACACCAACCTGGCCCTGTTTGTTTTTGTTGTTTTGTGTGATTAATTAAGAGAGTCCCATATTTTCAGTAATCCCAGTGGTTATGGCGTGGGCGTGTTACCTTCGACCTCCAGCTCCGCCTTGGACTCCCCCCCGTTGGTTATGGCGTGGTACGTCCCGATGTCCTCCAGCGTGGCTTCGTTGATGACCAGAATGTGTCTCTTGCCGTCTTTCTTGAACCTGTATTTGGACCCGGCCGTTTCCTTGTTCAGCTCCTCGCCACCCTTCATCCTGAAAACAGAACGTCTTTCATCTGGTGAACCTGAATGTAAAGCTGCTCGACTCTGATTGGAGGGAAATGGACTGGAAAGGGGCGTGGCTCAGAAAAAGGTCAAGGAAGTGAAAGAAAACGTCACAAAAGTTTGAACCGGACACTTCGTTTGACGCTTTTACAGTGAGAGTTATGCTCTAAAACTTTTCACCTGTTATGGTCCAGTTATAGATCTGTTATAGATCTGTTATAGACCTGTTATAGACCTGTTATAGACCTGTTATAGACCTGTTATAGCTAGACATGTTATAGACCAGTTATAGCTCTGTTATAGATCTGTTATAGACCTGTAATAGATTTGTTATAGACATGTTATAGATCTGTTATAGACCTGTAATATATATATTATAGACCTGTTATAGAGCTGTTATAGACCTGTAATAGATCTGTTATGGATCTGTTATAGACCTGTAATAGATCTGTTATAGACCTGTTATAGACATGTTATAGACCTGTTAACCTGTTATAGACCTGTTATAGATCTGTTATAAACCTGTTATAGACCTGTTATAGACCTGTTATAAAGCTGTTATAGACCTGTTATAGACCTGTTAAAACCTGTTATAAACCTGTTATAGACCTGTTATAGACCTGTTATAAACCTGTTATAGACCTGTTATAGACCTGTTATAGACCTGTTAAAACCTGTTATAAACCTGTTATAGACCTGTTATAGACCTGTTATAGACCTGTTAAAACCTGTTATAGACATGTTATAAAGCTGTTATAAACCTGTTACAGACCTATTAGACCTGTTATAGACCTGTTAAAACCTGTTATAGACATGTTATAAAGCTGTTATAGACCTGTTTTAAAACCTGTTATAGACCTGTTATAGACCTGTTATAAAGCTGTTATAGACCTGTTATAAACCTGTTATAGACCTGTTATAGACCTGTTAAAACCTGTTATGAACCTGTTATAGACCTGTTATAAACCTGTTATAGACCTTTTATAGACCTGTTAAAACCTGTTATAGACATGTTATAAACCTGTTATAAACCTGTTATAGACCTGTTATAGACCTGTTATAGACCTGTTATAGACCTGTTATGGATCTGGTGATACTCGAAAAGCCAAATCTTTCTTTAGTGGTTTAAATAGTTTGATCGTCCATTCATTTAATTCACATGTAAAAATGACTCATTCTAGAAACAATAATAAATAGAACAACAAAAATCATAATCATAAATGTCCTCCTCACCACTTGACGTTGGCTCCCTCCTCCGACACTTCCACCTCAAACTCCACCTTCTCGCTGACCACAGTGTGAACATCGTCCAGCAGCTTCGTGATGGTCACTGGGGGCTCTGGGGAAATCATAATATTAATGATAGTTATTCACTCGACAAACATATCTGAGGTAAGCTCATTCACACGACGGCAATAAAAGCGGCCAGAGTCAGATTTGAACTGTCATTCTTTATATAAGAATCCACCTTCTCTCATTCTAAAAAGTATAATCCTCTTCTTTTCTAATATGGGAAAACATCATCACTATGTTTGGGGACATATCACTGCCGAACCGCTGTAAAACTGAAATATTCACTTCAGATCATATTTGTGTTGTTTGTGTTGTAAACTTGCTCTTCAGTCGCTTCTCATGTTTTAAATAGTCAAATAATGTCAGGATTTGCCGTAAGCCCTCCATCTACTGGCTTCTATTAGCATACGTTTGCCGGTTTAAAGCTAGCCATGCTAGCTGTCAATCAAACCTTATGATGCCAGCTGGAACACGGCACCTGATTGGTCAGTTCTTATTATCATTCTTATCTGGATTCATAAAGAAGATAGAAAATAAAAACACAAGGATCATGTCGAGCAGCAGTTTAAGACAAATCTGTTCTAAAAGTGATCGAGCTTGACCTGAAGGACACTCGGTCTGAGGACTCTGACCTGAGCTGCCCGTCCTCTTTATCTATCTGTTTACACTGTGTATGTTTCCCCTGAATATAATCTTCTTTGTTACCCTAACAGCCCTGTAATGGGCCACATAAAGCCTCTTGTTGGCTGCTGCAGCTTCTCATCACTGATGAGTACCTGATTACCATCTGACTGACCCGGGCTGATGGGCGCCGTGTTTAAAGAAGGTTTCTCTTTTGAACATGATGAAGATGAAGATCACGGTGCTCTGGTCCTGAACGCTCAAAACGCCGCGGTGGACGACTGAGGAATTACACATCTCGTGTGTTTACCTTTGACGAAGAGTTCAGTGAAGCTCTTCTCCTCGTCCACCACACACTCGTACGCCGCGTCGTCCGACAGATTACACTTGTTTATGGTCAGAGTTCGTACGTTTCCCACACTCTCCATCACATACCTGCAAAAGAGGTTTAGACCTGGTTTAGTCCTGGTTTAGACCTGGGTTAGTCCTGGTATAGACCTGGTTTAGTCCTGGTATAGACCTGGTTTAGTCCTGGTTTAGAACTGGGTTAGTCCTGGTTTAGAACTGGGTTAGTCCTGGTATAGACCTGCTTTAGTCCTGGTATAGACCTGGTTTAGTCCTGGTTTGCACCTGGTTTGGACCTGGTTTAGACCTGGTTTAGACCTGGTTTAGTCCTGGTTTAGACCTGGTTTAGACCTGGTTTAGACTTGGTTTAGACCTGGTTTAGACCTGGTTTGGACCTGGTTTAGACCTGGTTTGGACCTGGTTTAGACCTGGTTTAGACCTGGTTTAGACCTGGTTTAGACCTGGTTTAGACCTGGTTTGGACCTGGTTTAGACCTGGTTTAGACCTGGTTTAGACCTGGTTTAGACCTGGTTTAGACCTGGTTTGGACCTGGTTTAGACCTGGTTTAGACCTGGTTTAGACCTGGTTTAGGCTTGGTTTGGACCTGGTTTAGTCCTGGTTTAGACCTGGTTTGGACCTGGTTTAGTCCTGGTTTAGACCTGGTTTAGTCCTGGTTTAGACCTGGTTTAGACCTGGTTTAGACCTGGTTTAGTCCTGGTTTGCACCTGGTTTGAACCTGGTTTAGACCTGGTTTAGTCCTGGTTTAGACCTGGTTTTGACCTGGTTTAGACCTGGTTTAGACCTGGTTTAGTCCTGGTTAGGACCTGGTTTAGACCTGGTTTAGTCCTGGTTTGCACCTGGTTTGGACCTGGTTTGGACCTGGTTTGGACCTGGTTTAGACCTGGTTTAGTCCTGGTTTGCACCTGGTTTGGACCTGGTTTGGACCTGGTTTAGACCTGGTTTAGTCCTGGTTTGCACCTGGTTTGGACCTGGTTTAGACCTGGTTTAGTCCTGGTTTAGACCTGGTTTAGACCTGGTTTAGACCTGGTTTAGTCCTGGTTTGCACCTGGTTTGGACCTGGTTTAGACCTGGTTTGGACCTGGTTTGCACCTGGTTTGGACCTGGTTTGGACCTGGTTTAGACCTGGTTTATACCTGGTTTGGACCTGGTTTAGACCTGGTTTGCACCTGGTTTGGACCTGGTTTAGACCTGGTTTAGACCTGGTTTAGTCCTGGTTTGCACCTGGTTTGCACCTGGTTTGGACCTGGTTTAGACCTGGTTTAGTCCTGGTTTGCACCTGGTTTGGACCTGGTTTAGACCTGGTTTAGTCCTGGTTTGGACCTGGTTTAGACCTGGTTTAGTCCTGGTTTGCACCTGGTTTGGACCTGGTTTAGACCTGGTTTAGTCCTGGTTTGCACCTGGTTTGGACCTGGTTTAGACCTGGTTTAGTCCTGGTTTGCACCTGGTTTGGACCTGGTTTAGACCTGGTTTAGTCCTGGTTTGGACCTGGTTTAGACCTGGTTTAGTCCTGGTTTGGACCTGGTTTAGACCTGGTTTAGTCCTAGTTTGCACCTGGTTTGCACCTGGTTTGGACCTGGTTTGGACCTGGTTTGAAGGATCACTGTTGATGTCACTGAACCATCACGGCTCATTCAGACCATGTTGATCGTGTCGTCATGGAAACACATCACATGGTTTGGGCCATGTTTAGTCGGAAAGTCTTTGTTTTTGTGCCAATTCCAAACTGACATTTTGTTCCTTAAAAAACGTATTTATCTCAGATTTCCAGTGATCGTCAGACGAACTGTCAGACGGTCTACAGTCCAAAGTAAGACGTACTACTACAGTAGATAGTACTACTACAGTAGATAGTACTACTACAGTAGATAGTACTACTACAGTAGGTAATATTACTACAGTAGGTAGTATTACTACAGTAGATAGTACTACTACAGTAGGTAGTATTTCCACAGTAGATAATACTACTACAGTAGGTAGTATTACTACAGTAGATAGTACTACTACAGTAGGTAGTATTACTACAGTAGATAGTACTACTACAGTAGGTAGTATTACTACAGTAGGTAGTATTACCACAGTAGATAGTACTACTACAGTAGATAGTACTACTACAGTAGGTAATATTACTACAGTAGGTAGTATTACTACAGTAGATAGTACTACTACAGTAGATAGTACTACTACAGTAGATAGTACTACTACAGTAGGTAATATTACTACAGTAGGTAGTATTACTACAGTAGGTAGTATTACTACAGTAGATAGTACTACTACAGTAGATAGTACTACTACAGTAGGTAATATTACTACAGTAGGTAGTATTACTACAGTAGATAGTACTACTACAGTAGGTAGTATTACTACAGTAGATAGTACTACTACAGTAGGTAGTATTTCCACAGTAGATAATACTACTACAGTAGGTAGTATTACTACAGTAGATAGTACTACTACAGTAGGTAGCATTACTACAGTAGATAGTACTACTACAGTAGATAGTACTACTACAGTAGGTTATATTACTACAGTAGGTAGTATTACTACAGTAGATAGTACTACTACAGTAGGTAGTACTACTACAGTAGGTAGTATTACTACAGTAGGTGGTGCTAATACTTTGATACAACAGTCATAAAACACTGGGAGAGGCGGAGCTTCTCACTTTGCCGACGGTTTGATTTCCTGTCCGTTCTTGAGCCACCTGACATTGGCGTTGCCGTCGGCGACCTCCACAGACATCGTGATCTTCTTCCCTTTGTCCACGGAATACGCCGACTCCATTTTCCTCAAGAAGGCTGAGGAAAAGAGACCCTAAGTTAATCTTTATGTTTGATACTTCTGCTGCTCCATCGTGGGACAAGTCATCGTTGACATTATTCCTCGACCGGTGACGTAAAGATAAATGCACAGAAAAAATGTTTTATTGTACGTCCTGACCAGGCTTGACCAAAGATGTGTCCAGCTGGTTTCCCTGGTGTGAAAGAAGGTGAGGAACATCTGAGGTTCTCACCGTCGCTCTTGGTCACCTCCACCTTCTTCATGGCCTTGAGCATCTTCAACATGCCCGTGAAGTCTGTGATGCCGTACTGGAAGGCAATTTTCTCGTAGTCGCAGGGTTTGGCCTTCTTCAGGATGTCCCACACGTCCACCTCCTCACCCTCCGACTTGTCCCGCTGCTTCTTCTCCCTGGAGTCAACAAGACCAGACGGTTACGCCCCAAAGGCCCCGAAGGCCCCGAAGGCTCCGAAGGCCCCGATGGCCCCGAAGGCCGCGCCGTGGCGACCGGGACAATCATAATCACCTTTTCTTGAGGAGACCGCTGAAGTCCAGAGCTCCAGCGTCTTCGTCCGCCCCGCCGCTGTGAACAGGACAACACAAGGGGTTTAGCAGGAGAATGAACGAGACACGTCCTGTGCAGGTTGGGTCCTGTGAGTGCAGGTTGGGTCCTGTGAGTGCAGGTTGGGTCCTGTGAGTGCAGGTTGGGTCCTGTGAGTGCTGGTTGGGTCCTGTGAGTGCAGGTTGGGTCCTGTGAGTACAGTTTGGGTCCTGTGAGTGCAGGTTGGGTCCTGTGAGTGCAGGTTGGGTCCTGTGAGTGCAGGTTGGGTCCTGTGAGTGCAGGTTGGGTCCTGTGAGTGCAGGTTGGGTCCTGTGAGTGCTGGTTGGGTCCTGTGAGTGCAGTTTGGGTCCTGTGAGTGCAGGTTGGGTCCTGTGCGTGCAGGTTGGGTTCTGTGAGTGCAGGTTGGGTCCTGTGAGTGCAGGTTGGGTCCTGTGAGTGCTGGTTGGGTCCTGTGAGTGCAGTTTGGGTCCTGTGAGTGCAGGTTGGGTCCTGTGAGTGCAGGTTGGGTCCTGTGAGTGCTGGTTGGGTCCTGTGAGTGCAGTTTGGGTCCTGTGCGTGCAGGTTGGGTCCTGTGAGTGCAGGTTGGGTCCTGTGAGTGCAGGTTGGGTTCTGTGCGTGCAGGTTGGGTCCTGTGAGTGCAGGTTGGGTCCTGTGAGTGCAGGTTGGGTTCTGTGAGCGCAGGTTGGGTCCTGTGAGTGCAGGTTGGGTCCTGTGAGTGCTGGTTGGGTCCTGTGAGTGCAGTTTGGGTCCTGTGCGTGCAGGTTGGGTCCTGTGCGTGCAGGTTGGGTCCTGTGCGTGCAGGTTGGGTCCTGTGAGTGCAGGTTGGGTCCTGTGAGTGCAGGTTGGGTTCTGTGAGCGCAGTTTGGGTCCTATGAGTACAGTTTGGGTCCTGTGAGTGCAGGTTGGGTCCTGTGAGTGCAGTTTGGGTCCTGTGAGTGCAGGTTGGGTTCTGTGAGTGCAGGTTGGGTTCTGTGAGTGCAGTTTGGGTCCTGTGAGTGCAGGTTGGGTTCTGTGAGTGCAGGTTGGGTTCTGTGAGTGCAGTTTGGGTCCTGTGAGTGCAGGTTGGGTCCTGTGCGTGCAGGTTGGGTCCTGTGAGTGCAGGTTGGGTCCTGTGAGTGCAGGTTGGGTTCTGTGAGTGCAGGTTGGGTCCTGTGAGTGCAGGTTGGGTCCTGTGAGTTTCCTGACGGTTATAAAGTCATGAGTGCTTTTCAATAGATGTAAAATGCTCTTATTTTATCACACTTTATATTTCTGAGACTTTTTTCATGTTTAGTGTTCATCATTTGACAAAAAATATCTACTTTTAGTCATGGTTTAGTCATTAAAAATGTATGTATCATAATTTTAGCCTTCATGATTCTTTTTTTATCTAGTTGTGATTCTGTCGAGAGGTCAAAGCCTCTCGAGAGCTCGTTTACTGACCACTAACGACTGTCCAGCATAAATGTGTCCTTTAAGTCTCAGATGCTTTCGTGTGATTGGACGATCTGAGTGCGGCCCCCGATTAGCCCATAGGTCCCAGCCCATGATAACTGTCGACATGTATTTACAGAAACGTCCCGGGACAGCGGGTTTACAGCTATGATTTCACCCACTCGACAATGAGCGCGAGAGGGCCCCCCGCTGGGCCGTCCCAGGGTCATGTTTCGGAGCAGTTCAGGCGGGCGGGGCGCAGACGGGGCATGTATGGGGACGTGGGCGGGGCAGGTATGGGGACGTGGGCGGGGCACAGACGGGGCATGTATGAGGACGTGGGCGGGGCACAGACGGGGCATGTATGGGGACGTGGGCGGGGCACAGACGGGGCATGTATGGGGACGTGGGCGGGGCACAGACGGGGCATGTATGGGGACGTGGGCGGGGCACAGACGGGGCATGTATGGGGACGTGGGCGGGGCACAGACGGGGCATGTATGGGGACGTGGGCGGGGCACACACGGGGCATGTATGAGGATGTGGGCGGGGCAGGTATGGGGATGTGAGCGGGGCACAGACGAGGCGGGGCACAGACGAGGCGGGGCACAGACGGGGCGGGGCACAGACAGATCCGGCGGCGCAGCTGTTGGCACTCACTTGACGTGGGATGAAGCAGCGACACACGAGGAGCCGGCGTTAAACCGACACCGCTCAGAAATGTAACGACCGCGTCTAAAACGGACGTGCGTCGATCCATGAAGTAAAACCTCTGCGAGTATTTCATGTACTCGTGTCCCTGTGTATTTCATGTACTCGTGTCCCTGTGTATTTCATGTACTCGTGTCCCTGTGTATTTCATGTGCTCGTGTCCCTGTGTATTTCATGTACTCGTGTCTCTGTGTATTTCATGTACTCGTGTCCCTGTGTATTTCATGTACTCGTGTCCCTGTGTATTTCATGTGCTCGTGTCCCTGTGTATTTCATGTACTCGTGTCCCTGTGTATTTCATGTACTCGTGTCCCTGTGTATTTCATGTACTCGTGTCCCTGTGTATTTCATGTACTCGTGTCCCTGTGTATTTCATGTACTCGTGTCCCTGTGTATTTCATGTGCTCGTGTCCCTGTGTATTTCATGTACTCGTGTCCCTGTGTATTTCATGTACTCGTGTCCCTGTGTATTTCATGTGCTCGTGTCCCTGTGTATTTCATGTACTCGTGTCCCTGTGTATTTCATGTACTCGTGTCCCTGTGTATTTCATGTACTCGTGTCCCTGTATATTTTGTGTACTTTTTCTTTTGTTTTAGAGTTTGAATTGTCAAAAACTGATTACTATTTCATACTTTATACTTGACTACTTCTCGTACCACAACTTTGTACTTCCACTTGAATATGTTTATGTTGAAGTTCTCATATTCGCGTCTCTGTTTCACATATTTTCCTGTCTAACGAGCACACGGGACAAATATAAATCTATTAAATGTCCACATCTAAATAACTCTGTCTCTCTTTTCGTCGGCTCAGCCTGAATACAAACAAATCATATTTTTAAACCTGAATCAAAGTGAGACGGACGGGACAGTGTCATGTGACGCTCCACGTGAAACTAAAGCAACATTATGTGACAGTTTTATGTCCGCGCTTTAAGTCAGAGGACATCCACACCACAGAAGACTTTAGACATGGCACTGGGACATTAGAGCCGCAATTAGACACTTTTTATGACCTAATCCACTAAATCCAAGCTCAAATGTGCTGATTCCAGGCGTTTGAGGGAGAATATTTAAGAATTAAAGCCGCAAGCGGCATCCAACGGGCCTCGCGGGCCACCGGCCCTAGCGGGCCACCGGCCCTCGGACTCTGCTCTGCATTTTACAGATGGTGCTAACGCCCTCATTGTGTGTGTCATTTAAGAACTAAGACAGCGACACTTGGTACATGGCCAGTGCTGTGATTAACCAGTCTCTGTGCGGCTCCGCCCACAGAGACCGTGAGGCTCCGCCCACAGAGACCGTGACACTAAGTATGAAAATATGGATAACTTTTGATGCTTCGCTTGTGCAGATGATTTTCCCCCTTTAGAGATTTTGGAATTTTCCCACAGGGAAAACATGGGAGACTTCTGTCATGGCTCCGGCGACAGGAGGAGAGCACGAGTGAGTGTTTGGAAGTGGGCGAGCGCTTCACACGGCGTTACGGAACTAATAGGCCTCTCGCCAGCTTGTGGCGCTCTGGCCTAATCAAATATTTTGCGCAAAACCAATATAGCCGTTTCCACCGTAACAACAAATTATACATCGTATGAAAGCTCTAAGTCTTCTTCACGCCGCCGTGGGGTGGGATCATCATTACTCCCCATTCCGTCAGGGTCCCCCACCCGCTCCCCACAGACTTCCACTGATTTTAGCAGATACAAGTATGGCCCATGGATTCTCGTGCAGGATGATGTCACCAGTGTTTTTGGAGGAATACAGCGCCCATTCACTCATTGTTGACTATGTCTGTCATAGCAGAAGTAAGTCTGCACGGGTTAGTTCACTGTATGTGCCGGGGCGACGGGGGCGACGGGGTGACAGGGGCGACGGGGGCAACGGGGTACCAAACATGCGGGTGTAACCTTTGGCAACGTGGCAGGAGCAATAGCCTCCGCCCTGCTGGGGCTCGGGTCTAATTATTCATGAAAATCAGAAATTGTTCAGTCTTTTGGGACATTTTGATTGACAGACGGTGTTTTGTGTTTCAGAGTCTGTTAAAATGTTGAATTGTCTTAATACGATTGCACTTCACATGCGTTGGTCAGATGTTTGCTGCTGGACGTTGGGTGACCACATGCGACTGGTCAGATGTTTGCTGCTGGACGTTGGGTGACCACATGCGACTGTCAGATGTTTTCTGCTGGACGTTAGGTGACCACATGCCTTGGTCAGATGTTTGCTGGTGGACGTTGGGTGACCACATGCAACTGGTCAGATGTTTACTGCTGGACGTTAGGTGACCACATGCGACTGGTCAGATGTTTGCTGCTGGACGTTGGGTGACCACATGCGACTGGTCAGATGTTTGCTGCTGGACGTTAGGTGACCACATGCCTTGGTCAGATGTTTGCTGCTGGACGTTAGGTGACCACATGCCTTGGTCAGATGTTTACTGGTGGACGTTAGGTGACCACATGCGACTGGTCAGATGTTTGCTGCTGGACGTTGGGTGACCACATGCGACTGGTCATATGTTTGCTGGTGGACGTTAGGTGACCACATGTGACTGGTCAGATGTTTGCTGCTGGACGTTGGGTGACCACATGCGACTGATCAGATGTTTGCTGCTGGACGTTAGGTGACCACATGCGACTGGTCAGATGTTTGCTGCTGGACGTTGGGTGACCACATGCGACTGGTCAGATGTTTGCTGCTGCTTGTTAGGTGACCACATGCCTTGGTCAGATGTTTACTGGTGGACGTTAGGTGACCAGATGCGACTGGTCAGATGTTTGCTGGTGGACGTTGGGTGACCACATGTGACTGGTCAGATGTTTGCTGGTGGACGTTGGGTGACCACATGCGACTGGTCATATGTTTGCTGCTGCTTGTTAGGTGACCACATGCCTTGGTCAGATGTTTGCTGCTGGACGTTGGGTGAACAAATGCGACTGGTCAGATGTTTGCTGCTGCTTGTTAGGTGACCACATGCCTTGGTCAGATGTTTGCTGCTGGACGTTGGGTGACCACATGCAACTGGTCAGATATTTACTGCTGGACGTTAGGTGACCACATGCCTTAGTCAGATGTTTACTGGTGGACGTTAGGTGACCACATGCGACTGGTCAGATGTTTGCTGCTGGACGTTAGGTGACCACATGCGACTGGTCAGATATTTACTGCTGGACGTTAGGTGACCACATGCCTTAGTCAGATGTTTACTGGTGGACGTTAGGTGACCACATGCGACTGGTCAGATGTTTGCTGGTGGACGTTGGGTCACCACATGCAACTGGTCAGATGTTTGCTGCTGGACGTTAGGTGACCACATGCCTTGGTCAGATGTTTGCTGCTGGACGTTAGGTGACCACATGCCTTGGTCAGATGTTTGCTGCTGGACGTTGGGTGACCACATGCAACTGGTCAGATATTTACTACTGGACGTTAGGTGACCACATGCCTTAGTCAGATGTTTACTGGTGGACGTTAGGTGACCACATGTGACTGGTCAGATGTTTGCTGCTGGACGTTGGGTGACCACATGCGACTGGTCAGATGTTTGCTGCTGGACGTTGGGTGACCACATGCGACTGGTCAGATGTTTGCTGCTGGACGTTAGGTGACCACATGCAACTGGTCAGATGTTTGCTGCTGGACGTTGGAGACTCACGATCGTTTGAAGGCTTCCAGAATGTTGTCCTCATGATCCTCCTGGACAGCTGTGGTCAGAGAATGTTAGACAGCAGCAGATTATCACAGCAGTCTTAATGTAGCAACTGAAACGTCTCAGGTGAGGTCAGCTTTAGGTCAGTTCTAACAGTGAAACATCTACTCTCTTTTCCTTCATGAGCTGATGGTCCTAAAACGCCTAAAACGCCTAAAACGACCTAAAACCTACAGCCAATTCAGACTGAAGCTGTTTCTGAATCTGGTGTTTAATTAAGCTGAAAATGTGGACCGGTCTGGTTTAGGTCCTGGTCCTGGTCCTGGTCCTGGTCCTGGTCCTGGTCCTGGTCAGACTCACCCTGGACGGCGATGTCAAAGTAGCAGCAGTCGGCCTTGTCTTTGGCGCTGACCTCACATCGATATCCTCCTGCGTCTCCGTCCACCACCTTCACCAGCTTCATCTCAAACGTGTAAATCTGACATGACAGAGCACATCCAGAGGTCAGACAGAGGTCAGACTGAGGTCAGAGTGAGGTCAGAGTGAGGTCAGAGTGAGGTCAGACTGAGGTCAGACAGAGCGTGTTCAGAGGTCAGACTGAGGTCAGACTGAGGTCAGAGTGAGGTCAGAGTGAGGTCAGACAGAGGTCAGACTGAGGTCAGAGTGAGGTCAGACAGAGGTCAGACTGAGGTCAGACAGAGGTCAGACTGAGGACAAGGCGAGGGACTTACTAAAATTGTAACAAAAGCTGTAAAATCGCACAAATCGAGTTGTAAACAAGGACAATAAGTTAGTGAGTGGTATGTGTGAGTCGTACCTTAGTATTCCGGTCATACCTTCGTATTCCGGTCGTACCTTCGTATTCCGGTTGTACATTCGTATTCCGGTCGTACATTCGTATTCCGGTCGTACCTTCGTATTCCGGTCGTACCTTCGTATTCCGGTCGTACCTTCGTATTCTGGTCATACCTTCGTATTCCGGTCGTACATTCGTATTCCGGTCGTACCTTAGTATTCCGGTCGTACCTTAGTATTCCGGTCGTACCTTCGTATTCCGGTCGTACCTTCGTATTCCGGTCGTACATTCGTATTCCGGTCGTACCTTCGTATTCCGGTCGTACCTTCGTATTCCGGTCGTACATTCGTATTCCGGTCGTACCTTAGTATTCCGGTCGTACCTTCGTATTCCGGTCGTACCTTGGTATTCCGGTTGTACCTTAGTATTCCGGTCGTACCTTCGTATTCCGGTCGTACCTTCGTATTCCGGTCGTACCTTCGTATTCCGGTCGTACCTTTGTATTCCGGTCGTACCTTCGTATTCCGGTCGTACCTTCGTATTCCGGTCGTACCTTCGTATTCCGGTCGTACCTTCGTATTCCGGTCGTACCTTTGTATTCCGGTCGTACCTTCGTATTCCGGTCGTACCTTCGTATTCCGGTCGTAGACTTCCTTGAACTGCAGATGTTTTCCTGCTTTGCTGCCCAGATCCAGCCACTTCCCTTTGAACCATTTCAGCGCCGGTTTCCGTGGGAGACGACTGGAGTCCACTCTGGCCACAAACGTGACGTCTGCTCCTGAAACAACAAGCGCAGGTCAACACACACTTCTGCCCGGTCGCCATAGTAACAACCCTACGTAGTATATACCGTAGAGGAAGTGCTACGATATTTGTATTTCACTTTCTTTATCTTATTTCACTACAAAGTATTTTAGCCGTTAGCTGTTAGCTGTTAGCCGTTAGCATCGTGTTGTTCATATCCGTCGAATCCTCCACAAGAAAGAACAATGTAATAATATGTCTGGATGTCTCAAAAGCTTGACAGTTTAAGTTTAGGAACGTTTTTCAGATTGTTCCTATGACTTCCTTCTACATACTTGTACTTGTACTTGTACTTGTACTTGTACTTGTACTTGTACCTTCATAAACGCGCTCAGACACAGAGATTTGTTGTGGGAGTTGTGAGTACCTTTAGTTGCCGTGGCGCTTTCCGGCTTCTGGATGAAAATGCTGTTTTCCGATTGGGTTTCCTCCCCGGGGGCGGAGTCTGCGGGAGTTTAACAAAGACAGTGAGTCACCTGACCTTCTGAACGTGTGGCGAGCTCATGAAGTGCACGTTTGACACCATCGCTTCTCCACCTTTGATCATCTGCAGAGCATTAAAGCTTCAGTGTGACACTTTACTCTGCAGAGCATTAAAGCTTCAGTGTGACACTTTACTCTGCAGAGCATTAAAGCTTCAGTGTGACACTTTACTCTGCAGAGCATTAAAGCTTCAGTGTGACACTTTACTCTGCAGAGCATTAAAGCTTCAGTGTGACACTTTACTCTGCAGAGCATTAAAGCTTCAGTGTGACACTTTACTCTCAAGCTTGTTTTCCTGGGACGCTTCGTACAGTCAAAGTGTTTTTGTCACACCACAAACAAAGGCTCGTTTGGGACTCTCTGTCAAAGCCGCCGCTAACGAGACGTCCCGCCGCTAACGAGACGTCCCGCCGCTAACGAGACGTCCTGCCGCTAACGTGCCGTCCCGCAGGAGAAGGGCTGGGCTTGGATCACGGCTGAGGTGGCCCATGAGGGTTACAGTCTCCGCCCTCTCACATAAGCCATCTCAGTCATAAACGATTATACTGTATTTATTCTGTGTCTAGAACAAATGAATGTGACCTGTCTTTGTTTGTTGAACGTCTCGCCCACTTTGAAGCTTGCTGCAGTTCATTTTTCCAATAGACATGTAAAGTATTAGAGTATAGGTCCCGTTCTGGTCCCGTTCTGGTCCCGTTCTGGTCTCGTTCTGGTCTCGTTCTGGTCTCGTTCTGGTCTCGTTCTGGTCCCGTTCTGGTCCCGTTCTGGTCCCGTTCTGGTCCCGTTCTGGTCTCGTTCTGGTCTCGTTCTGGTCTCGTTCTGGTCTCGTTCTGGTCACGTTCTGGTCTCGTTCTGGTCTCGTTCTGGTCACGTTCTGGTCCCGTTCTGGTCACGTTCTGGTCTCGTTCTGGTCTCGTTCTGGTCACGTTCTGGTCTCGTTCTGGTCTCGTTCTGGTCACGTTCTGGTCTCGTTCTGGTCTCGTTCTGGTCACGTTCTGGTCTCGTTCTGGTCTCGTTCTGGTCTCGTTCTGGTCTCGTTCTGGTCACGTTCTGGTCACGTTCTTGTCTCGTTCTGGTCACGTTCTGGTCTCGTTCTGGTCACGTTCTGGTCTCGTTCTGGTCTCGTTCTGGTCACGTTCTGGTCCCGTTCTGGTCACGTTCTGGTCTCGTTCTGGTCTCGTTCTGGTCACGTTCTGGTCTCGTTCTGGTCTCGTTCTGGTCACGTTCTGGTCTCGTTCTGGTCTCGTTCTGGTCACGTTCTGGTCTCGTTCTGGTCTCGTTCTGGTCACGTTCTGGTCTCGTTCTGGTCTCGTTCTGGTCACGTTCTGGTCCCGTTCTGGTCACGTTCTGGTCTCGTTCTGGTCTCGTTCTGGTCACGTTCTGGTCTCGTTCTGGTCTCGTTCTGGTCCCGTTCTGGTCCCGTTCTGGTCCCGTTCTGGTCCCGTTCTGGTCTCGTTCTGGTCTCGTTCTGGTCTCGTTCTGGTCTCGTTCTGGTCACGTTCTGGTCTCGTTCTGGTCTCGTTCTGGTCACGTTCTGGTCCCGTTCTGGTCACGTTCTGGTCTCGTTCTGGTCTCGTTCTGGTCACGTTCTGGTCTCGTTCTGGTCTCGTTCTGGTCACGTTCTGGTCTCGTTCTGGTCTCGTTCTGGTCACGTTCTGGTCTCGTTCTGGTCTCGTTCTGGTCTCGTTCTGGTCTCGTTCTGGTCACGTTCTGGTCACGTTCTTGTCTCGTTCTGGTCACGTTCTGGTCTCGTTCTGGTCACGTTCTGGTCTCGTTCTGGTCTCGTTCTGGTCACGTTCTGGTCCCGTTCTGGTCACGTTCTGGTCTCGTTCTGGTCTCGTTCTGGTCACGTTCTGGTCTCGTTCTGGTCTCGTTCTGGTCACGTTCTGGTCTCGTTCTGGTCTCGTTCTGGTCACGTTCTGGTCTCGTTCTGGTCTCGTTCTGGTCACGTTCTGGTCTCGTTCTGGTCTCGTTCTGGTCACGTTCTGGTCCCGTTCTGGTCACGTTCTGGTCTCGTTCTGGTCTCGTTCTGGTCACGTTCTGGTCTCGTTCTGGTCTCGTTCTGGTCACGTTCTGGTCTCGTTCTGGTCTCGTTCTGGTCACGTTCTGGTCTCGTTCTGGTCTCGTTCTGGTCTCGTTCTGGTCTCGTTCTGGTCACGTTCTGGTCACGTTCTTGTCTCGTTCTGGTCACGTTCTGGTCTCGTTCTGGTCACGTTCTGGTCACGTTCTGGTCTCGTTCTGGTCACGTTCTGGTCTCGTTCTGGTCTCGTTCTGGTCACGTTCTGGTCTCGTTCTGGTCACGTTCTGGTCACGTTCTGCTCACGTTCTGGTCACGTTCTGGTCACGTTCTGGTCTCGTTCTGGTCTCGTTCTGGTCTCGTTCTGGTCACGTTCTGGTCACGTTCTGGTCACGTTCTGGTCTCGTTCTGGTCACGTTCTGGTCACGTTCTGGTCTCGTTCTGGTCACGTTCTGGTCTCGTTCTGGTCACGTTCTGGTCCTGATCAATAAAGACTTGCGGTTGTGGAAATGGTCGTCCGGTTCTCAAACTCTTGAGTCTTTAAGTGTCAGAGGAACGTTCCAGAAGTGAACGGCTTTGAAGAGATGTTTCACCGTTTGTGTCGTAAAAGAGTTTAGTCACAGATTTGAGATAACGTCTGGTCGAAGTGTGAACAGTATTCAATAAGACACACAAAAACAATGCCATTTAAATGTGTTTTATATCATATTATAATATAAATTATTATGAATCTTTACGAGCACGTTTGATGTCCCGGATCAGAAAGTACGTCCAATTCCTCCAAATCGTTTTTATGGCTTCGTTTTAATTAGTTCTCTGAATCAAGCGCCCCCCAGAGGCCAGACCCAGATCAGGTTCAAACAGTCTGGACCTCTGAATCTGATCCTGGAACAGCCCCCATGGGAAACTTCAGGGGCCTCGCACTTGGATCCTGTTACTCTGTGTTTGGGACCAAGGCTTAAAATGAAATGAATCTGTCGCCGCCTTTGGCTCGGATCGACCGAGTCCGTTCGAGTCCGATTCGAGTCCGGTTCGAGTCCGGTTTAAGCCTCTGGACCCACGTTTCCGTTTGGGGAATTGAATAGTGAATAACCAGAGTTGCACTTTTGAATCCTTCTTTGAGTTTTTAGAATCAAAGGTTTTGACACTTGGTCATGTGACGGAGCAGGAAAACAATCACAAATGGTTCAAAGCTCTTAGAAGTGTGTCAAACTGAACCATCTCCACGTTCATGTTTGTGACGCTTGTTTTCCCCGAATAAAGACTGTCAAAAAGCTCCTTTGATCTTTAAGGCTCAAAACCGTTTCATGATCGTTTATTCCCTCAGCGTGGCTCCTCCCTCAGCGTGGCTCCTCCCTCAGCGTGGCTCCTCCCTCAGCGTGGCTCCTCCCTCAGCGTGGCCCCTCCCTCAGCGTGGCCCCTCCCTCAGCGTGGCCCCTCCCCTTAGTAGAGACACAATAGTTCAAGTTCTTTTCTTTGCTCCTCAGCGCCCCCTCTGGGCTCTAAACTTTACAACAAATACCCAAGCACTGACATTAATTTTTAGTTTCTTTTCCGTTTCGTCCTTTTTTCCTTTTTACATGTAATTTATAATTCCATTAATTTCATATTTATTCTGCAGGAAATAATGTAGCCCCATCCTGGAGCCAGGCCTGGGATGGGTGCTCCATGGCGAGCGCCTGGTGGCCGGGTCTTACCCCACGGGGCCCGGCCGGGCACAGCCCGAAAGAGCGACGTGGGGCCGCCCTCCCGTGGGCCCACCACCCGCAGGAGGATCCATAAGGGGCCGGTGCAGAGAGATCTGGGCGGCAGTCGACGGCAGGGGCCTCGGCGACCAGATCTCCAGACACAGAGACTAACTCTGGGGACATGGAATGTCACCTCGCTGGGGGGGAAAGAGCCTGAGCTTGTGCAGGAGGTTGAGCGATACCGACTAGATATAGTCGGCCTCACCTCCACGCACAGTTTGGGCTCTGGAACCCATCTCCTCGAGAGGGGCTGGACGCTCCACTTCTCTGGTGTTGCCCGCGGGGAGAGGCGGCGGGCTGGTGTGGACTTATAGCTCCTCAGCTCAGCCGCCACGTGTTGGAGTTTACCCCGGTGAACGAGAGGGTCGCGTCCCTCCGCTTTCGGGTGGGGGACAGGTCTCTCACTGTTGTGGCGGCCTACGGGCCGAACAGCAGTGCAGAGTACCCGGCCTTCTTGGAGTCCTTGGGAGGGGTACTGGACAGTGCACCGACCGGGGACTCCATTGTTCTACTGGGGGACTTCAACGCCCACGTGGGCAATGACAGTGACACCTGGAGAGGGGTGATCGGGAAGAACGGCTTCCCCGATCTGAACACGAGCGGTGTTCAGTTATTGGACTTCTGTGCCACGGATTGTCCATAACGAACACCATGTTCAAGCACAAGGGTGTCCATCAGTGCACATGGCACCAGGACACCCTAGGCCGGAGGTCAATGATCGACTTTGTTGTCGTGTCATCAGACCTCCGGCCGCGTGTCTTGGACACTCGGGTGAAGAGAGGGGCAGAGTTGTCAACCGATCACCACCTGGTGGTGAGTTGGATCCGCTGGCGGAGGAGGAAGCCGGACAGACTTGGCAGACCCAAGCGCATTGTGAGGGTCTGTTGGGAACGTCTAGTGGAGCCCTCTGTCAGTAGGGTATTCAACTCGCACCTCCGGGAGAGCTTCTCCCATGTCCCGGGGGAGGTTGGGGACATTGAGTCCGAGTGGACCATGTTCTCCGCCTCCATTGTTGATGCGGCTGCTCGGAGCTGTGGTCGCAAGGTCTCCGGTGCCTGTCGTGGCGGCAACCCCCGAATCCGGTGGTGGACACCGGAAGTAAGGGATGCCGTCAGACTGAAGAAGGAGGCCTATCAGGCCACTCTGGCTTGTAGGTCTCTGGAGGTCATCGACGGGTATCGGCAGGCCAAGCGAGCCGCGGCTCGTGCTGTCGCAGAGGCAAAAACCCGGGCCTGGGAGGAGTTCGGGGAGGCCATGGAGGAGGACTATCGGTCGGCACCAAAGAAATTCTGGCAAACCGTCCGGCGCCTCAGGAGGGGGAAGCAGTGTCTCACCAACACCGTTTACGGTGCGGGTGGAGGCCTGCTGACCTCAACTGGGGATGTCGTCGGACGGTGGAAGGAATACTTTGAGGATCTCCTTAATCCCTCAGTCACGTCTTCCGAAGAGGAAGTGGAGACCGGGGACTCGGTGGCTGGCTCATCCATCACCCAAGCTGAAGTCACTGAGGTTGTTCGCAAACTCCTCGGTGGCAGGGCTCCGGGGGTGGATGAGATCCGCCCTGAGGACCTAAAGTATCTGGATGTTGTAGGACTGTCTTGGTTGACACGTCTCTGCAACATCGCGTGGCGTTCGGGGACCGTGCCTCTGGACTGGCAGACCGGGGTGGTGGCCCCTCTGTTCAAGAGGGGGGACCGGAGGGTGTGTTCCAACTACAGAGGGATCACACTCCTCAGCCTCCCGGGTAAGGTCTATTCCAAGGTACTGGAGAGGAGAATCCGACCGATAGTCGAACCTGGGATTCAGGAGGAGCAGAGTGGTTTTCGTCCCGGTCGTGGAACACTGGACCAGCTCCATACTCTCCATCGGGTGCTCGAGGGTTCATGGGAGTTTGCCCAACCAGTCCACATGTGCTTTGTGGATCTGGAGAAGGCTTTCGACCGTGTCCCTCGGGGTGTCCTTTGGGGGGTGCTCCGGGAGTACGGGGTCCGGGGCCCTTTGCTCAGGGCTGTCCGGTCCCTGTATGACCGGAGCAGGAGCTGTGTTCGCATTGCCGGCAGTAAGTCAGACCTGTTCCCAGTGCATGTTGGACTCCGCCAGGGCTGCCCTTTGTCACCGGTTCTGTTCATAATTTTTATGGACAGAATTTCTAGGCGCAGTCAGGGGTCAGAGGGTGTCCGGTTTGGGGACCACAGGATCTCATCTCTGCTGTTTGCAGACGATGTTGTCCTGATGGCTCCATTAAACCCGGACCTGCAACATGCACTGGGACGGTTTGCAGCCGAGTGTGAAGCGGCTGGGATGAGAATCAGCACCTCCAAATCCGAGGCCATGGTTCTCGACCGGAAAAAGGTGGCTTGCCCTCTCCAGGTGGGTGGGGTGTCCTTGCCCCAAGTGGAGGAGTTCAAGTATCTCGGGGTCTTGTTCACGAGTGAGGGAAGGATGGAGCGTGAGATCGACAGGCGGATCGGTGCAGCGGCTGCAGTGATGCAGTCGCTGCATCGGACTGTTGTGGTGAAGAGGGAGCTGAGCCGAAAGGCAAAGCTCTATATTTACCGGTCGGTCTACGTTCTGACCTCACCTATGGTCATGAGCTTTGGGTAGTGACCGAAAGAACAAGATCGCGGATACAAGCGGTCGAAATGAGTTTCCTCCGCCGTGTGGCTGGGCGCTCCCTTAGAGATAAGGTGAGGAGCTCGGCCACACGGGGGGAGCTCGGAGTAGAGCCGCTGCTCCTCCACGTCGAGAGGAGCCAGCTGAGGTGGCTCGGGCATCTGTTTCGGATGCCTCCTGGGCGCCTCCCTCGGGAGGTGTTTCAGGCATGTCCCACCGGGAAGAGGCCCCGGGGAAGACCCAGGACACGCTGGAGAGACTATGTCTCTCGGCTGGCCTGGGAACGCCTCGGGATCCCCCCGGAGGAGTTAGAGGAAGTGTCTGGGGAGAAGGAAGTCTGGGAGTCCCTGCTCAGACTGCTGCCCCCGCGACCCGGCCCCGGATAAAGCGGCAGAAGATGGATGGATGGATGGAAATAATGTAATCTAAAGACAAATGTATGGATTCTGTGCATAAACAGCGGTTTAAACACACATCGCAAACACGTGTAAAGGAGGATTAGAGCTGCACAATAACATTACCCACAATGCATCTTGTCTCATGAGACGTGCGGCTGAAGGAAAATCAGATTAAACATAATTATGTCATTCAGACTCAAAAACTGGATTCTTCATCGTTGTAGAGTCATTTTAATCACATTTGTGGCTGAATTGAACATATTTAACTTGTTTCTATTGATGAAAGTGTAAATTATATTGTAAACATTATTAACTAACGATTTAAAACATTATGATGTGACTAGAATAAACTGTATCATTGATTAAAAACAGACATTTTGATTGAATTGATTTAATTCAATGTCAGTGTCTTTGTTATTAAATGTGTTTTAAGTTTGTTTAGTCCAGATTACGACGATCATTATGTTTAAGTCGACTTCTCACAATTAGTCGTTTGATTAAATTAAGTTCTAGTTTAAACGTTTGAACAAGTAAAAAACACTTAAAATTGTGAATCTGACGCGAAGATAAAACCAAATAATCTCATGTGAATTGATTCGTTTGGTTTTAATTTAACACAAACAAAAGCCACATTTCTTCCACCAAAGTCTGAAACTAAACGACGAGACGTTTTTAGAGCTTTAGAGTTCTATTAGAGCTTTAGAGTTCTATTAGGAGTTCTATTAGAGCTTCAGAGTTCTTTTAGAGCTTTAGAGTTCTATTAGAGCTTCAGAGTTCTTTTAGAGCTTTTGAGTTCTATTAGAGCTTTAGAGTTCTATTAGGAGTTCTATTAGAGCTTTAGAGTTCTATTAGAGCTTTAGAGTTCTATTAGGAGTTCTATTAGGAGTTCTATTAGAGCTTTAGAGTTCTATTAGAGCTTTAGAGTTCTATTAGGAGTTCTATTAGAGCTTCAGAGTTCTTTTAGAGCTTTATAGTTCTATTAGGAGTTCTATTAGAGCTTTAGAGTTCTTTTAGAGCTTTAGAGTTCTATTAGAGCTTTAGAGTTCTATTAGGAGTTCTATTAGAGCTTTAGAGTTCTTTTAGGAGTTCTATTAGAGCTTCAGAGTTGTTTTAGAGCTTTAGAGTTATATTAGAGCTTTAGAGTTCTTTTAGAGCTTTAGAGTTTTAGTAGAGCTTTAGAGTTCTATTATGAGTTCTATTAGAGCTTTAGAGTTCTATTAGAACTTTAGAGTTCTATTAGAGCTTCAGAGTTCTTTTAGAGCTTTAGAGTTCTTTTAGAGCTGTCTGACGATGTGTTGTTGTCTTTATTTAAATGTGTGTTTGAAGGGCACATGAAGGTCATTCTAAACTCTAATGAGCAGAGTCTGGGCCACGCCTCCAGTCCAACTCATGGGTCGGCCCAGGTCACCTCGGGTCGGCCCAGGTCACCTCTGGTCGGCCCAGGTCACCTCGGGTCGGCCCAGGTCACCTCTGGTCGGCCCAGGTCACTCCGGGTCGGCCCAGGTCACCTCTGGTCGGCCCAGGTCACTCCGGGTCGGCCCAGGTCACTCCGGGTCGGCCCAGGTCACTCCGGGTCGGCCAAGGTCACCTCGGGTCGGCCCAGGTCACCTCTGGTCGGCCCAGGTCGGCCCAGGTCACTCCGGGTCGGCCCAGGTCACTCCGGGTCGGCCAAGGTCACTCCGGGTCGGCCAAGGTCACCTCGGGTCGGCCCAGGTCACCTCGGGTCGGCCCAGGTCACCTCTGGTCGGCCCAGGTCACCTCTGGTCGGCCCAGGTCACCTCGGGTTGGCCCAGGTCACCTCGGGTCGGCCCAGGTCACTCCGGGTTGGCCCAGGGCATCTTGGGTCGGCCCAGGTCACTCCGGGTCGGCCCAGGTCACCTCTGGTCGGCCCTGAACTCGTGGAGATGCAAATCAGGTTTAAAAAAAAGTTCAGTCTCTGCAGAAGCCCGCCCCGGGCTGAAAAAGCGGGTCAAACGCTCAAAGACGTTTCACAGGAACACGCCAAACACGCCAAACACCGTTTATTAAAGTCTGACTGTCGGAGATGAAAATAGTGCAGATAATCAGACGTGTGAGTTTGTGCGTCTGTGAGTTCAGTCCTCAGATGTTCTTCTAAACGTGGAGTTCATCTGAAAGAGCTTTAACAATCAAGAGGATCTGTGACTTTTGTTCAACAGTTTCAACTGAAATTAAACTCCTCTGATTTTAGCTGTATTAAGTTAGTTATCTTCAAATGTGCGGTTTGTGCTGCCTCAGAGTTTTCCTGGTCGAGAAGGAGGGTCTAAGGACAGAAGGAGGATCTAAGGACAGAGGGAGGATCAAAGGACAGAGGGAGGCTCTAAGGACAGAAGGAGGGTCTAAGGACAGAGGGAGGCTCTAAGGACAGAAGGAGGGACAGAAGGAGGGTCTAAGGACAGAGGACTCTGGGACATCGCCAAGTCCCTATGAACTTTGTTTAATCCGTTTTTCGCCCTCAGATGAAACTGCTGTTGTGATTTTGGGCGTTACAAAATTAAAAATTAACTTCTGTTTTAGTCTGTCAAAAGTCTGAGGCTTTATATCCGCCAAATGTTCAATTTCAGACCAAAACCAATATCGGAGCGTCACGATCCCGATCCGTCTCCCGTTCGCTTCACATTTGTCGCTTTCTGCATTTTTCTGCATTTATCTGCTAATCTCTTCGCTGCAGCTGAACCTTAAACACCCACAATCCTCTCCAAACGGCACAAACGTGTCAAACATCTCCATAAATACACTAAACACACACCAGGCTTTTCTAAATCGGCACATTACCCACATAAATAAGGCGTTGGCGGAGGCTCCTGGCGGCGGGGCCCTCGGCTGGTGCCAGGGATCGGATTTCCACGTGGGAATTGTAGCGTTCACAAAGGAGCTCGGAGCCGCCGGGCGGAAGAGAATGTGTTTTCAGAGATCAGGAGGATAATTTGGCTTGAAACAACGTCTGAAAAGACGAAGTCCCGAGACAAACGTGACTTGAAGTTCTGCTGTCGAGACCAATGAGACGGAGATTAGACCGAGCCTCGCTCCCCGCGGCAACAACCGCCGCGCCACCAACCGCCGCGCCACCGACCGCGACCCTAAATTAAAGGCCTTTAAAGTGGGTTCATCATGTTCATGTGAGTCAAGCGTTAAAACTGGTTTAACTGGTTTAACTGGTTTGGACCCTCAGAACGAGCCTTAAACCAGCTCATTTGCCCTTCACTCACATGTGATGAGTTCTGATCATAATAGGATCATATTGGATCATATTGAATCATATAGGATCATATTGGATCATATAGGATCATGTGTGGATCATATTGGATTATATAGGATCATATAGGATCATATTAGATCATATTGGATCATATTAGGTCATATAGGATCATATAGGATCATATAAGATTATGTGTGGATCATATTGGATTATGTGTGGATCATATAGGATCATATTGGATCATATTAGATCATATAGGATCATATTGGATCATATTGGATCATATTGGATCATATTGGATCATATTGCTCACATAGGATCATATAGGATCATATTGGATTATATTGGTTCATATAGGATCATATAAGATCATGAGTGGATCATATTGGATTATGTGTGGATCGTATTGGATCATATAGAATCATATAGGATCATATTAGATCATATTGGATCATATTAGATCATATAGGATCATATTGGATCATATTGGATCATATTGGATCATATTGGATCATATTGGCTCATATAGGATCATATAAGATCATGTGTGGATCATATTGGATCATATTGGATCATATTGGCACATATAGGATCATATTGGATCACATTGGCTCATATAGGATCATATAAGATCATGTGTGGATCATATTGGATTATGTGTGGATCATATAGGATCATATTGGATCATATTAGATCATATAGGGTCATATTGGCTCATATAGGATCATATAAGATCATGCGTGGATCATATTGGATTATGTGTGGATCATATAGGATCATATAGGATCATATTGGATCATATTGGATCATATTAGATCATATAGGATCATATTGGATCATATTGGCTCATATAGGATCATATAGGATCATATTGGATCATATTGGATCATATTGGATCATATTGGCTCATATAGGATCATATAGGGTCATATTGGCTCATATAGGATCATATAAGATCATGCGTGGATCATATTGGATTATGTGTGGATCATATAGGATCATATAGGATCATATTGGATCATATTAGATCATATAGGATCATATTGGATCAAATAGGATCATATATGATCATATAGGATCATATAGGATCATGTGTGGATCATATTGGATCATGTGTGGATCATATTGGATCATATTTGTTCATATTGTGGGTCAATAAAGGATTATTTTATCTTATTGGATCATATAGGATCATATAGGATCATATTGGATCATATTGGATCATATTAAATCATATAGGATCATATTGGATCATTTTTGATCATATATGATCATATTGGATAATATAGGATCATGTTGGATCATATTAGATCATGTAGGATCATGTTAGATCATATAGGATCATATTGTATCATATAGGATCATATTGGATCATATTGTGGGACAATAAAGGATTATCTTATCTTATTGGATCATATAGGATCATATAGGATCATATTGGATAATATTGGATCATATTAGATCATATAGGATCATATTGGATCATATAGGATCATATTGGATCATGTTGGATCATATTGGATCATATAGGATCATGTGTGGATCATATAGGATCATATTGGATCATATAGGATCATGTGTGGATCATATAGGATCATATAGGATCATATTGGATCATGTTGGATCATATTGGATCATATAGGATCATGTGTGGATCATATTGGATCATATAGGATCATGTGTGGATCATATAGGATCATATAGGATCATGTGTGGATCATATTGGATCATATAGGATCATGTGTGGATCATATTGGATCATATAGGATCATGTGTGGATCATATAGGATCATATTAGATCATGTTGGATCATATAGGAGCATCTGTGGATCATATTGGATCATATAGGATCATGTGTGGATCATATAGGATCATGTTTGGATCATATAGGATCATGTGTGGATCATATAGGATCATATTGGATCATGTTGGATCATATAGGATCATGTGTGGATCATATTGGATCATATAGGATCATGTGTGGATCATATAGGATCATATTGGATCATGTTGGATCATATTGGATCATATAGGATCATGTATGGATCATATAGGATCATGTGTGGATCATATAGGATCATATTGGATCATGTTGGATCATATTAGATTATACAGGATCATATTGGATCATATTGGATCATATTGGATCATATAGGATCATATAGGATCATATTGGATCATATTGGATCATATAGGATCATGTGTGGATCATATTGGATCATGTGTGGATCATATTGGATAATATTTGATCATATTGTGGGTCAATAAAGGATTATTTTATCTAATTGGATCATATAGGATCATATAGGATCATATTGGATCATATTGGATCATATTAGATCATAAAGGATCATATTGGATCATATTGGATCATGTGTGGATCATATAGGATCATATAGGATCATGTGTGGATCATATTGGATCATATAGGATCATGTGTGGATCATATTGGATCATATAGGATCATGTGTGGATCATATAGGATCATATTAGATCATGTTGGAGCATATAGGAGCATCTGTGGATCATATTGGATCATATAGGATCATGTGTGGATCATATAGGATCATGTTTGGATCATATAGGATCATGTGTGGATCATATAGGATCATATTGGATCATGTTGGATCATATAGGATCATGTGTGGATCATATTGGATCATATAGGATCATGTGTGGATCATATAGGATCATATTGGATCATGTTGGATCATATTGGATCATATAGGATCATGTATGGATCATATAGGATCATGTGTGGATCATATAGGATCATATTGGATCATGTTGGATCATATTAGATTATACAGGATCATATTGGATCATATTGGATCATATTGGATCATATAGGATCATATAGGATCATATTGGATCATATTGGATCATATAGGATCATGTGTGGATCATATTGGATCATGTGTGGATCATATTGGATAATATTTGATCATATTGTGGGTCAATAAAGGATTCTTTTATCTTATTGGATCATATAGGATCATATAGGATCATATTGGATCATATTGGATCATATTAGATCATATAGGATCATATTGGATCATATTGGATCATATTTGATCACATAGGATCATATAGGATCATATTGGATCATATTAGATCATGTAGGATCATATTGGATTATATAGGATCATATTGGATCATATTGGATCATATTTGATCTTATTGGATCATATTGTGGGACAATAAAGGATTATCTTATCTTATTGGATCATATAGGATCATATAGGATCATATAGGATCATATTGGATCATATTGGATCATATTAGATCATATAGGATCATATTGGATCATATAGGATCATATTGGATCATAGTGCATCATATTGGATCATATAGATCATGTATGGATCATATAGGATCATATTGGATCATATAGGATCATGTGTGGATCATATAGGATCATATTGGATCATGTTGGATCATATTGGATCATGTGTGGATCATATTGGATCATGTTGGATCATATTGGATCATATAGGATCATGTGTCGATCATATAGGATCATATAGGATCATATTGGATCATGTTGGATCATATAGGATCATATGTGGATCATATTGGATCATATAGGATCATGTGTGGATCATAAAGGATCATATAGGATCATGTGTGGATCATATTGGATCATGTGTGGATCATATAGGATCATATAGGATCATATAGGATCATATTGGATCATGTTGGATCATATAGGATCATATAGGATCATGTGTGGATCATATTGGATCATATAGGATCATGTGTGGATCATATAGGATCATATTGGATAATGTTGGATCATATTGGATCATATAGGATCATGTATGGATCATATAGGATCATATAGGATCATGTGTGGATCATATAAGATCATATTGGATCATGTTGGATCATATAGGATCATGTGTAGATCATATAGGATCATATAGGATCATGTGTTTCCTCTGAATCGCAGCTCAGACTCAGACGTGTCACTTTTCTCTTCAGTCTCAGGTGGAGATCTTTATGCAAATGATTTTGGAGGGAAAATGCTAATTCAACATCAAAAATCCCACACAGCGAATATTTAAGTCAGTTCAAGGAGCATTTAAGATGTGTCTGAGGAAGAGGAAGCACCAGGGCCCAGAAGAGGAGACTCCACAACCAGGAAAAGGAAGCACCAGGGCCCAGAAGAGGAGACTCCATATCTTAAAATCGGGAGATTTAGTCTCTCGATCGGGTTGATAGAGACGTTTTCCGTCATTAACTGTTGAAGCCTGACCCCTGGTGGTCACTCCGACTCAAAAAATGGCAAAATTTGGATCTTTTTTTTGCCTTCAAAGTAAAAAAAATAAGAATTTGCCTACCGTCCGAGCCACTTAAAAAATGTTGACTCGGGTTACAGCAAACAGACAGTTTATTTGGGGCAGCCTCACCATAGTAACAGTTATACAGAAGCGTTCAGTGAAAGAGACTAAAGCAGCTCCGTGGTTCCGCTGACCCGACCCGTGTCCTTCAGCGTCCGGCGTGTTTGTGTCGTCATGGGGACACTGGACACCGCTCGGTCTTTTGTGCTGATGGAGCGACAGAGACGCAGTGACAGACGTGTGGTTGATAATGGCGCAGCAGCCGCTCGCACTATGGACGCCACTATTCCACTTTCCTACATCTGCTCAGAGCGTGTCACAGCAGAGGCACCCGGGGTCGTCATCAGGGTCGTCACCGGGGTCGTCACCTGGGTCGTCACCGGGGTCGTCACCCGGGGTCGTCGCCTGGGGTCGTCGCCGGGGTCGTCACCTGGGTCGTCACCGGGGTCGTCACCCGGGGTCGTCGCCTGGGGTCGTCGCCGGGGTCGTCACCCGGGGTCGTCACCGGGGTCGTCACCCGGGGTCGTCGCCCGGGGTCGTCGCCCGGGGTCGTCGCCCGGGGTCGTCACCCGGGGTCGTCATCTGGGTCGTCACCGAGGTCGTCACCGGGGTCGTCACCCGGGTCGTCACCGGGGTCGTCACCCGGGATCGTCGCCCGGGGTCGTCGTCGTGCTCCGAGCGTTCTCTAGATGTCGTTTGTAATGGAGCGATTCAAACGATGTTAATGAGATCATCTGCGAGAGAAGAGGGCGTGTTCTGTTCACACGAGGGCGGGGCTTGAAGTGTCACATGTCAGAGACGACACAGATCATATTTGTAAGTTTATGATTTGACTTCCTGCAGCAAAAAGAGAAATACTGTAACTTTATTTTTGATGTTTAAACTGTCAAAAACATGTGTTCCTCAGGGAGCTGGGTAAACCCAGACTTCCCTCACCCCAGACACCTCCCCCAGACGACTCATTTCCACGGCTTGGATCAGTCATGACCCAAAGCTCCTCGTGTGAGAGTTGGAAGTTTTCTAAATTTTTGTGGGCGGGACTTTCCCCTCGAACGAAGCGGCGAAACGTTACATCGAACACTTCAAGCTGATTGGACGAAGCATCAGAAGAACAAGCCACATGGAAACTGCCCCCGCCTGGTGAGTGTGAGTATTGCACTGTCTATTGTCTGTTTTAGAAGAAGACAACGAAGAAGACAAGGAAGAAAACAAGGAAGAAAACAACGAAGAAGACAAGGAAGAAAACAAGGAAGAAAACAACGAAGAAGACAAGGAAGAAAACAAGGAAGAAAACAAAGAAGAAGACAAGGAAGAAAACAAGGAAGAAAACAAAGAAGAAGACAAGGAAGAAAACAAGGAAGAAAACAACGAAGAAAACAACGACAAAGACAACAAAGAAAACAACGACAAAGACAACGAAGAAGACAACGAAGAAAACAACGACCAAGACAACAAAGAAAACAACGAAGAAGACAATGAAAAAAACAAAGAAGACAACGAAGAAGACAAAGAAGAAGACAAGGAAGAAAACAACGAAGAAAACAACAAAGAAAACAACAAAGAAAGCAACAAAGAAAACAACGAAGAAGACAACGAAGAAAACAAAGAAGAAGACAACGAAGAAGACAACAAAGAAAACAACGACAAAGACAACGAAGAAGACATTGAAAAAAAAACAAAGAAGAAGACAACGAAGAAAACAAAGAAGAAGACAACGAAAAAGACAACGAAGAAGACAACGAAGAAGACAACGAAGAAAACAACAAAGAAAACAACAAAGAAAACAACGAAGAAGACAACGAAGAAAACAACGAAGAAAACAAAGAAGAAGACAACGAAAAAGACAACAAAGAAGACAACGAAGAAAACAACAAAGAAAACAACAAAGAAAACAACGAAGAAGACAACGAAGAAAACCACGACCAAGACAACGAAGAAGACAACGAAGAAAACAACAAAGAAAATAACAAAGAAAACAACAAAGAAAACAACGACAAAGACAACGAAGAAGACAACGAAGAAAACAAAGAAGAAGACAAGGAAGAAAACAACAAAGAAAACAACAAAGAAAACAACAAAGAAAGCAACAAAGAAAAAAACGAAGAAGACAACGAAGAAAACAAAGAAGACAAGGAAGAAGACAACGAAGAAGACAACAAAGAAAACAACGACAAAGACAACAAAGAAAACAACGAAGAAGACAACGAAGAAAACAACAAAGAAAACAACGACAAAGACAACGAAGAAGACAACGAAGAAAACAAAGAAGAAGACAACGAAGAAAACAAAGAAGAAGACAACGAAAAAGACAACGAAGAAGACAACGAAGAAGACAACGAAGAAGACAACGAAGAAAACAACAAAGAAAACAACGAAGAAGACAACGAAGAAAACAAAGAAGACAACAAAGAAGACAACAAAGAAAACAACGACAAAGACAACGAAGAAGACAACGAAGAAGACAACGAAGAAAACAAAGAAGAAGACAACGAAAAAGACAACGAAGAAGACAACGAAGAAGACAACGAAGAAAACAACAAAGAAAACAACAAAGAAAACAACGAAGAAGACAACGAAGAAAACCACGACCAAGACAACGAAGAAGACAACGAAGAAAACAACAAAGAAAATAACAAAGAAAACAACAAAGAAAACAACGACAAATACAACGAAGAAGACAACGAAGAAAACAAAGAAGAAGACAAGGAAGAAAACAACAAAGAAAACAACAAAGAAAACAACAAAGAAAGCAACAAAGAAAACAACGAAGAAGACAACGAAGAAAACAACGACAAAGACAACGAAGAAGACAACGAAGAAAACAAAGAAGAAGACAACGAAGAAGACAACAAAGAAAACAACGACAAAGACAACGAAGAAGACAACGAAGAAAACAAAGAAGAAGACAACGAAGAAAACAAAGAAGAAGACAACGAAAAAGACAACGAAGAAGACAACAAAGAAGACAACGAAGAAAACAACAAAGAAAACAACAAAGAAAACAACGAAGAAGACAACGAAGAAAACAACGAAGAAAACAAAGAAGAAGACAACGAAAAAGACAACGAAGAAGACAACGAAGAAAACAACAAAGAAAACAACAAAGAAAACAACGAAGAAGACAACGAAGAAAACCACGACCAAGACAACGAAGAAGACAACGAAGAAAACAACAAAGAAAATAACAAAGAAAACAACAAAGAAAACAACGACAAAGACAACGAAGAAGACAACGAAGAAAACAAAGAAGAAGACAAGGAAGAAAACAACAAAGAAAACAACAAAGAAAACAACAAAGAAAGCAACAAAGAAAACAACGAAGAAGACAACGAAGAAAACAAAGAAGACAAGGAAGAAGACAACGAAGAAGACAACAAAGAAAACAACGACAAAGACAACAAAGAAAACAACGAAGAAGACAACGAAGAAAACAAAGAAGACAACGAAGAAGACAACAAAGAAAACAACGACAAAGACAACGAAGAAGACAACGAAGAAAACAAAGAAGAAGACAACGAAAAAGACAACGAAGAAGACAACGAAGAAGACAACGAAGAAGACAACGAAGAAAACAACAAAGAAAACAACGAAGAAGACAACGAAGAAAACAACAAAGAAGACAACAAAGAAAACAACGACAAAGACAACGAAGAAGACAACGAAGAAGACAACGAAGAAAACAAAGAAGAAGACAACGAAAAAGACAACGAAGAAGACAACGAAGAAGACAACGAAGAAAACAACAAAGAAAACAACAAAGAAAACAACGAAGAAGACAACGAAGAAAACCACGACCAAGACAACGAAGAAGACAACGAAGAAAACAACAAAGAAAATAACAAAGAAAACAACAAAGAAAACAACGACAAATACAACGAAGAAGACAACGAAGAAAACAAAGAAGAAGACAAGGAAGAAAACAACAAAGAAAACAACAAAGAAAACAACAAAGAAAGCAACAAAGAAAACAACGAAGAAGACAACGAAGAAAACAAAGAAGAAGACAAGGAAGAAGACAACGAAGAAGACAACAAAGAAAACAACGACAAAGACAACAAAGAAAACAACGAAGAAGACAACGAAGAAAACAAAGAAGACAACGAAGAAGACAACAAAGAAAACAACGACAAAGACAACGAAGAAGACAACGAAGAAAACAACGAAGAAGACAACAAAGAAAACAACGACAAAGACAACAAAGAAAACAACGAAGAAGACAACGAAGAAAACAAAGAAGACAACGAAGAAGACAACAAAGAAAACAACGACAAAGACAACGAAGAAGACAACGAAGAAAACAAAGAAGAAGACAACGAAGAAAACTAAGAAGAAGACAACGAAAAAGACAACGAAGAAGACAACGAAGAAGACAACGAAGAAAACAAAGAAGACAACAAAGAAGACAACAAAGAAAACAACGACAAAGACAACGAAGAAGACAACGAAGAAAACAAAGAAGAAGACAACGAAAAAGACAACGAAGAAAACAACAAAGAAAACAACAAAGAAAACAACGAAGAAGACAACGAAGAAAACCACGACCAAGACAACGAAGAAGACAACGAAGAAAACAACAAAGAAAATAACAAAGAAAACAACAAAGAAAACAACAAAGAAAACAACGACAAAGACAACAAAGAAGACAACGAAGAAAACAACGACCAAGACAACGAAAAAGACAACGAAGAAGACAACGAAGAAAACAACAAAGAAAATAATGAAGAAAAAAACAAAGAAAACAATGAAGAAGAAAACGAAGAAAACAACAAAGAAAATAACGAAGAAAACAACAAAGAAGACAACGAAGCCTGATCTAATCCACAAACACGTCATAATTGGTGCGATTGGCTCATAATTACCACAAGCCAAAACACACAATTCTACACTTGTGAAATCAAATACAAATAAGTTTATGCTTCTAAAATAGCTCACAAAGGTGTTTTATTCCTTTTTGGTTAAAGAAAGTCCTTCCAGACCAGAAGCAGCTCAGGTTTGACGCTGACCGGGTGTGAACCTTGATACTCTTCACACTCCTCGTCCCCTCACGGCCAAACTCCTGCATCAGCACTTTCACTCCCGCTGTGCCCTACTTTCCTCCAGCACCAGAGAGGAACAGGAACTCTGTGAACTGTGAAGGCACCGCCAGAGAGGAACTGTGAAGGCACCGCCAGAGAGGAACTGTGAAGGCACCGCCAGAGAGGAACTGTGAAGGCTCCGCCAGAGAGGAACTGTGAAGGCTCCGCCAGAGAGGAACTGTGAAGGCACCGCCAGAGAGGAACTGTGAAGGCACTGCCAGAGAGGAACTGTGAAGGTACCGCCAGAGAGGAACTGTGAAAGCACCGCCAGAGAGGAACTGTGAAAGCACCGCCAGAGAGGAACTGTGAAGGCACTGCCAGAGAGGAACTGTGAAGGTACCGCCAGAGAGGAACTGTGAAAGCACCGCCAGAGAGGAACTGTGAAGGCACTGCCAGAGAGGAACTGTGAAAGCATCACCAGAGAGGAACTGTGAAAGCACCACCAGAGAGGAACTGTGAAAGCACCACCAGAGAGGAACTGTGAAAGCACCACCAGAGAGGAACTGTGAAAGCACCACCAGAGCGGAACTGTGAAAGCACCATCAGAGAGGAACTGTGAAGGCATCACCAGAGAGGAACTGTGAAAGCATCACCAGAGAGGAACTGTGAAAGCACCACCAGAGAGGAACTGTGAAGGCATCACCAGAGAGGAACTGTGAAAGCACCACCAGAGAGGAACTGTGAAAGCATCACCAGAGAGGAACTGTGAAAGCACCACCAGAGAGGAACTGTGAAAGCACCACCAGAGAGGAACTGTGAAGGCATCACCAGAGAGGAACTGTGAAAGCATCACCAGGAACTGTCAAAGCACCACCAGAAAGGCCATTAGGCCAACATTAGGCGGCGCGTGCGCGGCCGCGCAAGGTGCGGGGCGGAGCAGGCGGAGCCGTCGCCAACGCAGCTGGTGCAGAAAAGTTGGAAAAGCTTTTTTGCTGCAAGACGCGGCGCAGCAAATGATCAAGAGATTATGCTCTAGTCACGTGCTGCGCACTGACCGGAAGAAGAACCAACACAAACCAGCATCAGGTTTCGGCCAATCACAGAAGACGTGAGATTCTCACTGAGACAAAAGGGCGTGTCCTGCTCCTGTCACTCTGACATGTCTAAGGTCTAAACTCAGGCAACTGACAATTACAGGTTTTGACAAGAAACATGAGTTTCTCACTCTCTCATCCTCTTGAGACCATCTCAATGTGGTCATCTCACAGGTTGGGTTGAATGGGATGTGCCCTAGGGCCCCTAGGGCACAGCCCCTAGGGCCCCAAGGGCCTGTGGACCATGTGGATTAAGTAAACAAACATGAGTGACAGGAGACATTATTTGGAGAATTCATAACTTCTAAATATAAACTTACAAAAGGATGTTCAGGGATGTTCACTAGAGGTGAAGCAGCTCCATCAAGCTACTATCGTTTTATCAACGCGTCACATTTGATGTGAAGCCAGACTTAAGTCTTTTGGGGGGGGGAGGGGCCAGAGAGAGACGAAAGAAATTAAGTCTTTTCAGCTTCAACCCATTTTGAGATGATCCCTAGGCAGAGTTCTTAAGTTTCCATTTTTGGTGGAACGTGGTGGATTTTTGGAAAGGAACGTGGAGCCGTGGTTCTCTTCAATCTAAACCCCACAAACCAGAGTCGTCATGGTTCATGCTGTTCATGAGTCGCACATAGTCATGGTTCATGCTGAGTTGCACATAGTCATGGTTCATGCTGAGTCGCACATAGTCATGGTTCATGCTGAGTCGCACATAGTCATGGTTCATGCTGAGTCGCACATAGTCATGGTTCATGCTGAGTCGCACATAGTCATGGTTCATGCTGAGTCGCACATAGTCATGGTTCATGCTGAGTCACACATAGTAATGGTTCATGCTGAGTCGCACATAGTCATGGTTCATGCTGAGTCGCACATAGTCATGGTTCATGATGAGTCGCACATAGTCATGGTTCATGCTGAGTTGCACATAGTCATGGTTCATGCTGAGTCGCACATAGTCATGGTTCATGATGAGTCGCACATAGTCATGGTTCATGATGAGTCGCACATAGTCATGGTTCATGCGGAGTCGCACATGGTCATGGTTCATGCTGAATCGCACATAGTCATGGTTCATGATGAGTCGCACATAGTCATGGTTCATGATGAGTCGCACATAGTCATGGTTCATGCGGAGTCGCACATAGTCATGGTTCATGCTGAATCGCACATAGTCATGGTTCATGATGAGTCGCACATAGTCATGGTTCATGCTAGGTCGCACATAGTCATGGTTCATGCTGAGTCGCACATAGTCATGGTTCATGCTGAGTCGCACATAGTCATGGTTCATGCTGAGTCGCACATAGTCATGGTTCATGATGAGTCGCACATAGTCATGGTTCATGCTGAGTTGCACATAGTCATGGTTCATGCTGAGTCGCACATAGTTATGGTTCATGATGAGTCGCACATAGTCATGGTTCATGCTGAGTCGCACATACGAATGGCCCGATCGCAGACGGAGGCGGCAAACGACCCTCGCGACCCCAGAGTGACTTCTGCCTCTGTTTAGAACCGGATCCAAGAGAAACGCCGTCGGAGCGCGGCCACATTCTGGACATCGGTAAAAAATGGAGGCGTTTGTGCCAAGGGTTCGAGCGATGACGACGCTCAAACGACTCACACAAACGCAGATCATGTGTGCGGCGGATGAAAGACGTCGTGGGTTCGGTTTTCGCCGACGCCGCGTCTCGTTAAAAATACACCACAACTCGATCCGTTTGAGTCTTTAAACTCGGGCGTTTTATTTACTAAAGATTAACACATACGTCATTGATGAAGCGCGGAATACGGCTGGACGGGGGGGAGGAGCTTAGATTGAAACTGAGCAGAGCAGTGGAACCGACAGACTTTACAGACTTTACACGTGCATATGAGGCATTATTTGTATTATTTTTGGCCTTTTAGCAGGATCTTGAGTACATTTATTTTGGCGTCTCTTTCACTTAATTTCCTTCTGGCGTTTCCCATGGCAGGAACTGACTTTAGGCTCCATCTACTGGCTGCAGAGGGAACTACACGGGGGAGTAAAACAGGCTTGTATGTTTTTGGCGCGCTGGCGTTCAGGGCCTTTTGTCTCTCCAGCCGCGGGGCACAAAGAGACTCGAGACCACGCCCTGACCACGCCCTCTTTCACGGCTTGAAACTCAGGTACACGAGCTTAGACTTTGTGTTCGGACGGACGGATCAGGAACGATGCGGTTTTATGATCAATAATGAACAGTGTTGACACGATGCTGAAATTATAGTACTTTAGTCATGAAGAGTAATGTAACTGTAGCCACAGACGCCCCGGGGCAAAATGGAAGCATCACACATCAGAATCTCAATAGACAATACTATTTATAGGTCGCTAATGCATTTTTAAACGCTCGTCGGCTCAAATCCTCTTGTTTTACAGCGAAATAACTAAATACTTCCCGCTACTGCAAAGACAAAGTACACACAATAAACACATATAGCCTTCCATCCGTCAGTTAATGCAGGACAAACGCTGTGATCACATTTTATTGCCATATTTTTAGTAGCGTGAAAACTGTAATGGATAATCATGTTTGCATTAAACATACATTATTCTCCACTCACGCTCGCGCCTTCAGCCTCTTTCTGATCTCGTATAACGCTGTAATATCATTAAATGTTACGCACGTTTAACCAGTTGAGCAGAAATGACACGATCGTCCTCCAGGTCTGATCCCACGTGTGCAGCAGGAAAACACACTCATCTTCAAAGTATCTATTTCATTCATCGATAAAGTCGTAGGACGCGTCAGGGGCTGAGGATTGTGCTACGATTTTAAAGTAGGTTCAGCGATAGAGCTCCCCCTGCTGGTCCCTGATGAAACTACACTGTCAGAGACCAGACCTGTTTGTCTCTCTTTCTTTCTTTTTTATTGAAATGTCAGTATAATCACATGTTAAATATTCAACGTTGCCAAATATACAAAAATCGTTATTCAGGTCGATTTTGGCAAATGTTGAAGGCTGATTTTCCGCCCAGAGACATCAGGGGGCGACAACGGACACTTTAAACACCTTTAAGTAAGGGCCGAGTATAAGGACCGAGTATGAGGACCGAGTATTAGGGCCGAGAATAAGGGCCGAGTATGAGGACTGAGTATTAGGGCCGAGAATAAGGGCCGAGTATGAGGACTGAGTATTAGGGCCGAGAATGAGGGCCGAGTATTAGGGCCGAGAATAAGGGCCGAGTATGAGGACTGAGTATGAGGGCCGAGTATAAGGACCGAGTATGAGGGCCGAGTATGAGGGCCGAGTATGAGGGCCCAGTATGAGGGCCCAGTATGAGGGCCGAGTATGAGGGCCCAGTATGAGGGCCCAGTATGAGGGCCCAGTATGAGGGCCGAGTATGAGGGCCCAGTATGAGGGCCGAGTATGAGGGCCCAGTATGAGGGCCCAGTATGAGGGCCCAGTATGACAGTATGAGGGCCCAGTATGAGGACCCAGTATGAGGGCCCAGTATGAGGGCCCAGTATGACAGTATGAGGGCCCAGTATGAGGGCCGAGTATGAGGGCCCAGTTTGAGGGCCCAGTATGACAGTATGAGGGCCCAGTATGAGGGCCCAGTATGAGGGCCGAGTATGAGGGCCCAGTATGAGGGCCCAGTATGACAGTATGAGGGCCCAGTATTAGGACCCAGTATGAGGGCCCAGTATGAGGGCCCAGTATGAGGGCCCAGTATGAGGGCCCAGTATGAGGGCCCAGTATGACAGTATGAGGGCCCAGTATGAGGACCCAGTATGAGGGCCCAGTATGAGGGCCCAGTATGACAGTATGAGGGCCCAGTATGAGGGCCGAGTATGAGGGCCCAGTCAGTGTCAGAGTCAGAGTCAGTGTCAGAGTCAGTGTCAGTGTTGTGTCAGAGTCAGTGTCAGTGTCAGTGTTGTGTCAGTGTCTGTCAGTGTCAGTGTTGAGTCAGAGTCAGTGTCAGTGTCGTGTCAGAGTCAGTGTCAGTGTTGTGTCAGTGTCAGAGTCAGTGTCAGTGTCAGTGTTGTGTCAGAGTCAGTGTCAGTGTCACTGTTGTGTCAGTGTCAGTGTCACTGTTGTGTCAGTGTCAGAGTCAGAGTCAGCGTCAGAGTCAGTGTCAGTGTTGTGTCAGAGTCAGTGTCAGTGTTGTGTCAGTGTTGTGTCAGTGTCAGTCAGTGTCAGTGTCAGTGTCAGTGTTGAGTCAGTGTCAGAGTCAGAGTCAGTGTCAGTGTTGTGTCAGTGTCAGAGTCAGTGTCAGTGTCAGTGTCAGTGTTGTGTCAGTGTCAGAGTCAGTGTCAGTGTTGTATCAGAGTCAGTGTCAGTGTTGTGTCAGTGTCACAGTCAGTGTCAGTGTTGTGTCAGTGTCAGAGTCAGTGTCAGTGTCAGTGTTGTGTCAGAGTCAGTGTCAGTGTTGTGTCAGTGTCAGAGTCAGTGTCAGTGTTGTGTCAGAGTCAGTGTCAGTGTCAGTGTTGTGTCAGTGTCCGAGTCAGTGTCAGTGTTGAGTCAGTGTCAGTGTTGTGTCCGAGTCAGTGTCAAAGTCAGTGTCAGTGTCAGTGTCAGCGTTGTGTCAGTGTCAGAGTCAGTGTTGTGTCAGAGTCAGAGTGAGTGTCAGTGTTGAGTGAGTGTCAGTGTCAGTGTTGTGTTAGTGTCAGAGTCAGTGTCAGTATCAGAGTCAGTGTCAGTGTTGTGTCAGTGTCAGAGTCAGTTTCAGTGTCAGAGTCAGTGTCAGTGTTGTGTCAGTGTCAGAGTCAGTGTCAGTGTCAGTGTTGTGTCAGTGTCTGTCAGTGTCAGTGTCAGTGTTGAGTCAGAGTCAGTGTCAGTGTTGTGTCAGTGTCTGTCAGTGTCAGTGTCAGTGTTGAGTCAGAGTCAGTGTCAGTGTCGTGTCAGAGTCAGTGTCAGTGTTGTGTCAGCGTCAGAGTCAGTGTCAGTGTCAGTGTTGTGTCAGAGTCAGTGTCAGTATCAGTGTTGAGTCAGTGTCAGTGTCAGAGTCAGAGTCAGTGTCAGAGTCAGTGTCAGTGTTGAGTCAGTGTCAGTGTTGTGTCAGTGTCAGTCAGTGTCAGTGTCAGTGTTGAGTCAGTGTCAGAGTCAGAGTCAGTGTCGTTTCAGAGTCAGTGTCAGTGTTGTGTCAGTGTCAGAGTCAGTGTCAGTGTCAGTGTCAGTGTCAGTGTTGTGTCAGTGTCAGTGTCGTGTCAGAGTCAGTGTCAGTGTCAGAGTCAGTGTCGTGTAAGAGTCAGTGTCAGTGTCAGTGTTGTGTCAGTGTCAGAGTCAGTGTCAGAGTCAGAGTCAGTGTCAGTGTTGTGTCAGAGTCAGTGTTAGTGTCAGTGTTGTGTCAGTGTCAGAGTCAGAGTCAGAGTCAGTGTCAGAGTCAGTGTCAGTGTTGTGTCAGAGTCAGTGTCAGTGTCAGTGTTTTGTCAGTGTCTGTCAGTGTCAGTGTTGAGTCAGTGTCAGTGTCAGAGTCAGAGTATGAGGGCCGAGTATGAGGGCCCAGTATGAGGGCCCAGTATGAGGGCCCAGTATGACAGTATGAGGGCCCAGTATGAGGACCCAGTATGAGGGCCCAGTATGAGGGCCCAGTATGACAGTATGAGGGCCCAGTATGAGGGCCGAGTATGAGGGCCCAGTTTGAGGGCCCAGTATGACAGTATGAGGGCCCAGTATGAGGGCCCAGTATGAGGGCCGAGTATGAGGGCCCAGTATGAGGGCCCAGTATGACAGTATGAGGGCCCAGTATGAGGACACAGTATGAGGGCCCAGTATGAGGGCCCAGTATGAGGGCCCAGTATGAGGTCCCAGTATGAGGGCCCAGTATGACAGTATGAGGGCCCAGTATGAGGACCCAGTATGAGGGCCCAGTATGAGGGCCCAGTATGACAGTATGAGGGCCCAGTATGAGGGCCGAGTATGAGGGCCCAGTCAGTGTCAGAGTCAGAGTCAGTGTCAGAGTCAGTGTCAGTGTTGTGTCAGAGTCAGTGTCAGTGTCAGTGTTGTGTCAGTGTCTGTCAGTGTCAGTGTTGAGTCAGAGTCAGTGTCAGTGTCGTGTCAGAGTCAGTGTCAGTGTTGTGTCAGTGTCAGAGTCAGTGTCAGTGTCAGTGTTGTGTCAGAGTCAGTGTCAGTGTCACTGTTGTGTCAGTGTCAGTGTCACTGTTGTGTCAGTGTCAGTGTCAGAGTCAGAGTCAGCGTCAGAGTCAGTGTCAGTGTTGTGTCAGAGTCAGTGTCAGTGTTGTGTCAGTGTTGTGTCAGTGTCAGTCAGTGTCAGTGTCAGTGTCAGTGTTGAGTCAGTGTCAGAGTCAGAGTCAGTGTCAGTGTTGTGTCAGTGTCAGAGTCAGTGTCAGTGTCAGTGTCAGTGTTGTGTCAGTGTCAGAGTCAGTGTCAGTGTTGTATCAGAGTCAGTGTCAGTGTTGTGTCAGTGTCACAGTCAGTGTCAGTGTTGTGTCAGTGTCAGAGTCAGTGTCAGTGTCAGTGTTGTGTCAGAGTCAGTGTCAGTGTTGTGTCAGTGTCAGAGTCAGTGTCAGTGTTGTGTCAGAGTCAGTGTCAGTGTCAGTGTTGTGTCAGTGTCCGAGTCAGTGTCAGTGTTGATTCAGTGTCAGTGTTGTGTCCGAGTCAGTGTCAAAGTCAGTGTCAGTGTCAGTGTCAGCGTTGTGTCAGTGTCAGAGTCAGTGTTGTGTCAGAGTCAGAGTCAGTGTCAGTGTTGAGTGAGTGTCAGTGTCAGTGTTGTGTTAGTGTCAGAGTCAGTGTCAGTATCAGAGTCAGTGTTGTGTCAGTGTCAGAGTCAGAGTCAGTGTCAGTGTTGTGTCAGTGTCAGAGTCAGTTTCAGTGTCAGAGTCAGTGTCAGTGTTGTGTCAGTGTCAGAGTCAGTGTCAGTGTCAGTGTTGTGTCAGTGTCTGTCAGTGTCAGTGTCAGTGTTGTGTCAGAGTCAGTGTCAGTATCAGTGTTGAGTCAGTGTCAGTGTCAGAGTCAGAGTCAGTGTCAGAGTCAGTGTCAGTGTTGAGTCAGTGTCAGTGTTGTGTCAGTGTCAGTCAGTGTCAGTGTCAGTGTTGAGTCAGTGTCAGAGTCAGAGTCAGTGTCGTTTCAGAGTCAGTGTCAGTGTTGTGTCAGTGTCAGAGTCAGTGTCAGTGTCAGTGTCAGTGTTGTGTCAGTGTCAGTGTCGTGTCAGAGTCAGTGTCAGTGTCAAAGTCAGTGTCGTGTAAGAGTCAGTGTCAGTGTCAGTGTTGTGTCAGTGTCAGAGTCAGTGTCAGAGTCAGTGACAGTGTCAGAGTCAGTGTCAGTGTCAGTGTCAGAGTCAGAGTCAGTGTCAGAGTCAGTGTCAGAGTCAGTGTCAGTGTTGTGTCAGAGTCAGTGTTAGTGTCAGTGTTGTGTCAGTGTCAGAGTCAGAGTCAGTGTCAGAGTCAGTGTCAGTGTTGTGTCAGAGTCAGTGTCAGTGTCAGTGTTGTGTCAATGTCTGTCAGTGTCAGTGTTGAGTCAGTGTCAGTGTCAGAGTCAGAGTCAGCGTCAGAGTCAGTGTTGTGTCAGTGTCAGAGTCAGAGTCAGAGTCAGTGTCAGTGTTGTGTCAGTGTTGTGTCAGAGTCAGTGTTAGTGTCAGTGTTGTGTCAGTGTCAGAGTCAGAGTCAGTGTCAGAGTCAGTGTCAGTGTTGTGTCAGAGTCAGTGTCAGTGTCAGTGTTGTGTCAGTGTCTGTCAGTGTCAGTGTCAGTGTTGTGTCAGTGTCCGAGTAAGTGTCAGTGTTGAGTCAGTGTCAGTGTTGTGTCCGAGTCAGTGTCAAAGTCAGTGTCAGTGTCAGTGTCAGCGTTGTGTCAGTGTCAGAGTCAGTGTTGTGTCAGAGTCAGAGTCAGTGTCAGTGTTGAGTGAGTGTCAGTGTCAGTGTTGTGTTAGTGTCAGAGTCAGTGTCAGTATCAGAGTCAGTGTTGTGTCAGTGTCAGAGTCAGAGTCAGTGTCAGTGTTGTGTCAGTGTCAGAGTCAGTTTCAGTGTCAGAGTCAGTGTCAGTGTTGTGTCAGTGTCAGAGTCAGTGTCAGTGTCAGTGTTGTGTCAGTGTCTGTCAGTGTCAGTGTCAGTGTTGAGTCAGAGTCAGTGTCAGTGTCGTGTCAGAGTCAGTGTCAGTGTTGTGTCAGCGTCAGAGTCAGTGTCAGTGTCAGTGTTGTGTCAGAGTCAGTGTCAGTATCAGTGTTGAGTCAGTGTCAGTGTCAGAGTCAGAGTCAGTGTCAGAGTCAGAGTCAGTGTCAGTGTTGAGTCAGTGTCAGTGTTGTGTCAGTGTCAGTCAGTGTCAGTGTCAGTGTCAGTGTTGAGTCAGTGTCAGAGTCAGAGTCAGTGTCGTTTCAGAGTCAGTGTCAGTATCAGTGTTGTGTCAGTGTCAGAGTCAGTGTCAGTGTCAGTGTAAGTGTTGTGTCAGTGTCAGTGTCGTGTCAGAGTCAGTGTCAGTGTCAGAGTCAGTGTCGTGTAAGAGTCAGTGTCAGTGTTGTGTCAGTGTCAGAGTCAGTGTCAGAGTCAGTGTCAGTGTCAGAGTCAGTGTCAGTGTCAGTGTCAGTGTCAGAGTCAGAGTCAGTGTCAGAGTCAGTGTCAGAGTCAGTGTCAGTGTCAGAGTCAGTGTCAGTGTCAGTGTCAGAGTCAGTGTCAGTGTCTGTGTCAGAGTCAGTGTCGTGTCAGAGTCAGAGTCAGTGTCAGTGTCAGAGTCAGTGTCAGTGTCAGTGTCAGTGTTGTGTCAGTGTCAGTCTCAGAGTCAGTCTCAGAGTCAGTGTCAGAGTCAGAGTCAGTGTCAGAGTCAGTGTCAGAGTCAGTGTCAGTGTCAGTGTCAGAGTCAGTGTCAGTGTCTGTGTCAGAGTCAGTGTCGTGTCAGAGTCAGTGTCAGTGTTGTGTCAGTGTCAGAGTCAGTGTCAGAGTCAGTGTCAGTGTGAGAGTCAGTGTCAGAGTCAGTGTCAGAGTCAGTGTCAGAGTCAGTGTCATGGTCAGTGTCAGTGTCAGAGTCAGTGTCAGAGTCAGTGTCAGTGTCAGTGTCAGAGTCAGTGTCGTGTCAGAGTCTGTGTCAGTTTCAGTGTTGTGTCAGTGTGAGAGTCAGTGTCTGTGTCAGTGTCAGAGTCAGAGTCAGTGTCTGTGTCAATGTCAGTGTCAGTGTCACTTTCAGAGTCAGTGTCTGTGTCAGTGTTGTGTCAGAGTCAGTGTCTTTGTCAGTGTCAGAGTCAGTGCCGTGTCAGAGTCAGTGTCTGTGTCAGAGTCAGAGTCAGTGTCAGAGTCAGTGTCTGTGTCAGTGTCTGTGTCGTGTCAGTGTCATGTCTGTGTCAGTGTCGTGTCAGAGTCAGTGTCTGTGTCAGTGTCTGTGTCAGAGTCAGTGTTAAGTCAGTGTCAGTGTTGTGTCAGTGTCAGATTCAGTGTTATGTCAGAGTCAGTGTCAGTGTTGAGTCAGTGTCAGTGTTGTGTCAGTGTTGTGTCAGTGTTGTGTCAGTGTCAGAGTCAGTATCAGAGTCAGTGTTGTGTCAGTGTCAGAGTCAGTGTCAGATTCAGTGTCAGTGTCAGTGTTGTGTCAGTGTCAGTGTCAGTGATAGAGTCAGTGTCAGAGTCAGTGTCAGTGTCAGTGTTGTGTCAGTGTCAGAGTCAGTGTCAGAGTCAGTGTCAGAGTCAGTGTCAGTGTCAGTGTCAGAGTCAGTGTCGTGTCAGAGTCATTGTCAGTGTCAGTGTTGTGTCAGTGTCAGAGTCAGTGTCTGTGTCAGTGTCGGAGTCAGAGTCAGTGTCTGTGTCAATGTCAGTGTCATTGTCACTGTCAGAGTCAGTGTCTGTGTCAGTGTTGTGTCAGAGTCAGTGACTTTGTCAGTGTCACAGTCAGTGCCGTGTCAGAGTCAGTGTCTGTGTCAGAGTCAGTGTCAGTGTCAGTGTCAGAGTCAGTGTTTGTGTCAGTGTCTGTGTCAGTGTCGTGTCAGTGTCATGTCTGTGTCAGTGTCGTGTCAGAGTCAGTGTCTGTGTAAGTGTTTGTGTCAGAGTCAGTGTTGAGTCAGTGTTGTGTCAGTGGCATAGTCAGTGTTGTGTCAGAGTCAGAGTCAGTGTCAGTGTTGAGTCAGTGTCAGTGTTGTGTCAGTGTTGTGTCAGTGTCAGAGTCAGTTTCAGTGCCAGAGTCAGTGTTGTGTCAGTGTCAGTGTTGTGTCGGTGTCAGAGTCAGTTTCAGTGCCAGAGTCAGTGTCAGTGTTGTGTCAGTGTCAGTGTCGTGTTAGTGTCAGAGTCAGTGTCAGTGTCAGTGTCAGTGTCAGTGTCAGTGTCAGAGTCAGTGTCAGAGTCAGTGTCAGAGTCAGTGTCAGTGTCAGAGTCAGTGTCGTGTCAGAGTCTGTGTCAGTTTCAGTGTTGTGTCAGTGTGAGAGTCAGTGTCTGTGTCAGTGTCAGAGTCAGAGTCAGTGTCTGTGTCAATGTCAGTGTCAGTGTCACTTTCAGAGTCAGTGTCTGTGTCAGTGTTGTGTCAGAGTCAGTGTCTTTGTCAGTGTCAGAGTCAGTGCCGTGTCAGAGTCAGTGTCTGTGTCAGAGTCAGTGTCAGAGTCAGTGTCTGTGTCAGTGTCTGTGTCGTGTCAGTGTCATGTCTGTGTCAGTGTCGTGTCAGAGTCAGTGTCTGTGTCAGTGTCTGTGTCAGAGTCAGTGTTAAGTCAGTGTCAGTGTTGTGTCAGTGTCAGATTCAGTGTTATGTCAGAGTCAGTGTCAGTGTTGAGTCAGTGTCAGTGTTGTGTCAGTGTTGTGTCAGTGTTGTGTCAGTGTCAGAGTCAGTATCAGAGTCAGTGTTGTGTCAGTGTCAGAGTCAGTGTCAGATTCAGTGTCAGTGTCAGTGTCAGTGTCAGTGTCAGTGTCAGTGATAGAGTCAGTGTCAGAGTCAGTGTCAGTGTCATTGTCAGTGTCAGTGTTGTGTCAGTGTCAGAGTCAGTGTCTGTGTCAGTGTCGGAGTCAGAGTCAGTGTCTGTGTCAATGTCAGTGTCATTGTCACTGTCAGAGTCAGTGTCTGTGTCAGTGTTGTGTCAGAGTCAGTGACTTTGTCAGTGTCACAGTCAGTGCCGTGTCAGAGTCAGTGTCTGTGTCAGAGTCAGTGTCAGTGTCAGTGTCAGAGTCAGTGTTTGTGTCAGTGTCTGTGTCAGTGTCGTGTCAGTGTCATGTCTGTGTCAGTGTCGTGTCAGAGTCAGTGTCTGTGTAAGTGTTTGTGTCAGAGTCAGTGTTGAGTCAGTGTTGTGTCAGTGTCATAGTCAGTGTTGTGTCAGAGTCAGAGTCAGTGTCAGTGTTGAGTCAGTGTCAGTGTTGTGTCAGTGTTGTGTCAGTGTCAGAGTCAGTTTCAGTGCCAGAGTCAGTGTCAGTGTTGTGTCAGTGTCAGTGTTGTGTCGGTGTCAGAGTCAGTTTCAGTGCCAGAGTCAGTGTCAGTGTTGTGTCAGTGTCAGTGTCGTGTTAGTGTCAGAGTCAGTGTCAGTGTCAGTGTCAGTGTCAGTGTCAGTGTCAGAGTCAGTGTCAGAGTCAGTGTCAGTGTCAGTGTTGTGTCAGTGTCAGAGTCAGTTTCAGTGCCAGAGTCAGTGTCAGTGTTGTGTCAGTGTCAGTGTCAGTGTCGTGTTAGTGTCAGAGTCAGTGTCAGAGTCAGTGTCAGAGTCAGTGTCAGAGTCAGAGTCAGTGTCAGTGTCAGAGTCAGTGTCAGAGTCAGTGTCTGTGTCTGTGTCAGAGTCAGTGTCTGTGTCAGTGTCAGAGTCAGTGTCAGAGTCAGAGTCAGTGTCAGTGTTGTGTCAGTGTCAGTGTCGTGTCAGAGTAAGTGTCAGAGTCAGTGTCAGAGACAGTGTCAGAGTCAGTGTCAGAGTCAGTGTCAGTGTCAGAGTCAGTGTCAGAGTCAGTGTCAGAGTCAGTGTCAGAGTCAGAGTCAGTGTCAGAGTCATTGTCAGTTTCAGAGTCAGAGTCAGTGTCAGAGTCAGTGTCAGTGTCAGAGTCAGTGTCAGAATCAGTGTCAGAGTCAGAGTCAGTGTCAGAGTCTGTGTCAGAGTCAGTGTCAGAGTCAGTGTCAGAGTCAGTGTCAGAGTCAGTGTCATTGTCAGTGTCAGTGTCAGAGTCAGTGTCAGAGTCAGTGTCTGTGTCAGTGTCAGTGTCAGAGTCAGTTTCAGTGCCAGAGTCAGTGTCAGTGTTGTGTCAGTGTCATTGTCAGTGTCGTGTTAGTGTCAGAGTCAGTGTCAGAGTCAGTGTCAGAGTCAGTGTCAGTGTCAGTGTCAGTGTCAGAGTCAGTGTCAGAGTCAGTGTCAGTGTCAGTGTTGTGTCAGTGTCAGAGTCAGTGTCTGTGTCAGTGTTGTGTCAGTGTCGTGTCAGTGTCAGTGTCAGAGTCAGTGTCAGTATCAGAGTCAGTGTTGTGTCAGAGTCAGAGTCAGTGTCTCTGTCAGTGTCTGTGTCAGTGTCTGTGTCAGTGTCGTGTCAGTGTCTGTGTCAGAGTCAGTGTCTCTGTCAGAGTCAGTGGCTGTGTTAGAGTCAGTGTCTGTGTCAGTGTCAGTGTCTGTGTCAGAGTCACTGTCTGTGTCAGTGTCGTGTCAGAGTCAGTGTCTGTGTCATTGTCTGTGTCAGAGTCAGTGTCTGTGTCTGTGTCAGTGTCAGTGTCAGAGTCTGTGTCAGTGTCTGTGTCTGTGTCTGTGTCAGTGTCAGAGTCAGTGTCTGTGTCAGAGTCAGTGTCTTTGTCTGTGTCTGTGTCAGAGTCAGAGTCAGTGTCTGTGTCAGAGTCAGTGTCAGTGTCAGAGTCAGTGTCTGTGTCAGTGTTGTGTCAGTGTCGTGTCAGTGTCAGTGTCAGAGTCAGTGTCAGTGTCAGAATCAGTGTCAGAGTCAGTGTCAGAGTCAGTGTCAGAATCAGTGTCAGTGTTGTGTCAGTGTCAGAGTCAGTGTCAGTGTCAGAGTCAGTGTCAGTGTCAGAGTCAGTGTTGTGTCAGAGTCAGTGTCAGTGTCAGTGTCAGTGTTGTGTCTGTGTCAGAGTCAGTGTCTCTGTCTGTGTCGTGTCAGTGTCAGAGTCAGTGTCAGAGTCGGTGTCAGAGTCAGTGTCAGTGTCAGAGTCAGTGTCAGAGTCAGTGTCAGTGTCAGAGTCAGAGTCAGTGTCAGAGTCAGTGTCAGTGTCAGAGTCAGAGACAGAGTCAGTGTCAGAGTCAGTGTCAGAGTCAGTGTCAGAGTCAGAGTCAGAGTCAGAGTCAGTGTCAGAGTCAGTGTCAGAGTCAGTGTCAGAGTCAGAGTCAGTGTAGGAGTCAGTGTCAGAGTCAGAGTCAGTGTCAGAGTCAGAGTCAGAGTCAGTGTCAGAGTCAGTGTCAGTGTCAGAGTCAGTGTCAGAGTCGGTGTCAGAGTCAGTGTCAGAGTCAGTGTCAGTGTCAGAGTCAGTGTCAGAGTCAGTGTCAGTGTCAGAGTCAGTGTCTGTGTCAGAGTCAGTGTCAGAGTCAGTGTCAGAGTCAGAGTAAGAGTCAGTGTCAGAGTCAGTGTCAGAGTCAGTGTCAGTGTCAGTGTCAGTGTCTGTGTCAGAGTCAGTGTCAGTGTCTCTGTCTGTGTCGTGTCAGTGTCAGAGTCAGTGTCAGAGTCAGAGTCAGTGTCAGTGTCAGTGTCAGAGTCAGAGTAAGAGTCAGTGTCAGAGTCAGTGTCAGAGTCAGTGTCAGTGTCAGTGTTGTGTCAGTGTCAGAGTCAGTGTCTCTGTCTGTGTCGTGTCAGTGTCAGAGTCAGTGTCAGAGTCAGAGTCAGTGTCAGTGTCAGTGTCAGAGTCAGTGTCAGAGTCAGTGTCAAAGTCAGTGTCAGTGTCAGAGTCAGAGTCAGTGTCAGAGTCAGTGTCAGTGTCAGTGTCAGTGTCAGTGTCAGAGTCAGAGTCAGTGTCAGAGTCAGAGTCAGAGTCAGTGTCAGAGTCAGTGTCAGAGTCAGTGTAAGAGTCAGAGTCAGTGTCGGAGTCAGTGTCAGAGTCAGTGTCAGAGTCAGAGTCAGAGTCAGTGTCAGAGTCAGTGTCAGAGTCAGTGTCAGAGTCAGTGTCAGAGTCAGTGTCAGTGTCAGAGTCAGTGTCAGAGTCGGTGTCAGAGTCAGTGTCAGAGTCAGTGTCAGTGTCAGAGTCAGTGTCAGAGTCAGTGTCAGTGTCAGTGCCAGAGTCAGTGTCTGTGTCAGAGTCAGTGTCAGAGTCAGTGTCAGAGTCAGAGTAAGAGTCAGTGTCAGAGTCAGTGTCAGAGTCAGTGTCAGAGTCAGTGTCAGTGTCTGTGTCAGAGTCAGTGTCTGTGTCAGTGTCAGAGTCACTGTCTGTGTCAGAGTCACTGTCTCTGTCTGTGTCGTGTCAGTGTCAGAGTCAGTGTCAGAGTCAGAGTCAGTGTCAGTGTCAGTGTCAGAGTCAGAGTAAGAGTCAGTGTCAGAGTCAGTGTCAGAGTCAGTGTCAGTGTCAGTGTTGTGTCAGTGTCAGAGTCAGTGTCTCTGTCTGTGTCGTGTCAGTGTCAGAGTCAGTGTCAGAGTCAGAGTCAGTGTCAGTGTCAGTGTCAGAGTCAGTGTCAGAGTCAGTGTCAAAGTCAGTGTCAGTGTCAGAGTCAGAGTCAGTGTCAGAGTCAGTGTCAGTGTCAGTGTCAGTGTCAGTGTCAGAGTCAGAGTCAGTGTCAGAGTCAGAGTCAGAGTCAGTGTCAGAGTCAGTGTCAGAGTCAGTGTAAGAGTCAGAGTCAGTGTCGGAGTCAGTGTCAGAGTCAGTGTCAGAGTCAGAGTCAGAGTCAGTGTCAGAGTCAGTGTCAGAGTCAGTGTCAGAGTCAGTGTCAGAGTCAGTGTCAGTGTCAGAGTCAGTGTCAGAGTCGGTGTCAGAGTCAGTGTCAGAGTCAGTGTCAGTGTCAGAGTCAGTGTCAGAGTCAGTGTCAGTGTCAGTGCCAGAGTCAGTGTCTGTGTCAGAGTCAGTGTCAGAGTCAGTGTCAGAGTCAGAGTAAGAGTCAGTGTCAGAGTCAGTGTCAGAGTCAGTGTCAGAGTCAGTGTCAGTGTCTGTGTCAGAGTCAGTGTCTGTGTCAGTGTCAGAGTCACTGTCTGTGTCAGAGTCACTGTCTGTGTCAGTGTCTGTGTCAGAGTCAGTGTCAGTGTCTGTGTCAGAGTCAGTGTCTATGTTAGTGTCAGTGTCTGTGTAAGAGTCAGTGTCAGTGTCTGTGTCAGAGTCAGTGTCTGTGTCAGAGTCAGTGTCTGTGTCATGTTGTCTGTGTTGTGTGTTTTGGCTTGAACCTTGCTGCCGTTCATCAGAATCTATTTATAAAATCACTATTTTAAATGTCTTGATCAGGAACACAAGAGGGAGGGGGGAGGGGGGAGGGGGAGGGGGCACGGCGACGGGGGAGGGCGGGGGGGAGGAGGAAGGGGGAGGGAGGAGGAAGGGGGAGGGGCCAGGGGGAGTGTGAATGAGGCTGACCCACATTTCAGATTTGGAAGCAGCGCTGCAGCCAAAGAACTGTGAGCACATTTCAACATCAGATCAGACGGGCGCGAACATCGAGCTCATGAACACAATATGTTTGTTCCGTCGTCTTCGTCCACTTGATCCAAAGTCGTCCACTTTAAAACCGTTTCTTAAATTAACATCATTCATGGTCTGATGGGAAAAAAGAAAGATATTACGCATATTTAAAGTCCACATTATGATGGTGCAGCAGCAAAGAAAATGACCTTTGTGTTCACTTTGTTTAATAGATATTCAGTCCATAAGTGGGATTTGCATTTATTGATTTAGATTTATTTAAATTAATGTATTATTTTATTGTATTTATTGTTTTTATTTATTTATTTTATTTATTTTATTTATTTTATTTATTTTATTTATTTTATTCATTTTATTTATTTTATTTATTTTATTTATTTTATTTATTTATTTCATTTTATTTATTGTATTTATTTTATTTATTTCATGTATTTTATGTATTTTAGGACTTATAAGTTTATTCTCTGACTTATCTAGGGCTGCAATGATTTTGACAATAACTGTGTTTTAAATCTACTTTGTGTTCAAACTGTGACTTCAATTTGATCATGATATATTGTGCAGTTTTAATAATAATAATAATGTTAACTAGAACAACTGTGCGTGTGCCGCGCCTTTAACTGCGCCGCGCCTTTCAGAAGCTGAAGCAGAAGAAGAACGAGGCGGTGAAAGCGCTCGTGTAACGGAGACAAACGTCAGAATATCTATCATCACCAGCCTCAGTCTATTTTACAGCTTTTATTTTGACGACCCTGTTGCCATCACACTGAAGGTGCGGCGGGCTCCTTTTCCTTCTGGTGCTCCTTCTGAGCACCAGCTGTCTAAGTCCAGGGGTAAATGCTCAATCATCTCCCAAGGTCTGGAGCAGAGCGAGCTAAGGCCTTGTCACGTCCTGGCCCCTGAAGCGCCCCTCCACGCGCCCCCCTGAAGCGCCCCTTCACGCGCCCCTCTGAAGTGCCCCCCTGAAGCGCCCCTCCACGCGCCCCTTGAAGCGCCCCTCCACGCGCCCCTTGAAGCGCCCCTCCACGCGCCCCTGTCCTGAGCGTGGAGCCTGAGCTCGGCTGAACATTCTTGGCTGTTGTCGAGCTGCTGCACGAACCATGAAGTGATGAACGATGGACAGATGCAGAGGAAGTGACACGGACAGATAAACACAAGTGTGTTGGCTCCTGACGGCTCCATCTGACCCGCCCCTGCAGCATGTCCCGGGACGGTCTGGGCGTGAAGCGTCTGGGATGAGAATCAGCTCCTCCAGATCTGAGGTCATGCTTCTCAACCAGAGAAAGGTGTCTTTTCCTCTCCAGGTGGGTGGAGTCCTTGTCCTCTCCAGGTGGGTGGAGTCCTTGTCCTTTCCAGGTGGGTGGAGTCCTTGTCCTCTCCAGGTGGGTGGAGTCCTTGTCCTCTCCAGGTGGGTGGTGTCCTTGTCCTCTCCAGGTGGGTGGAGTCCTTGTCCTCTCCAGGTGGGTGGGGAGTCCTTGTCCTCTCCAGGTGGTTGAAATCAGTTTCCTCCTCAGGGGGGGGGCTGGTCACTTTGAGATAGTGCGAGGAGCTCGAAGTAGAGCCGCTGCTCCTCCAGCTCAGGCTCATCTGCTCTGCAGTCTCCTGGACAGAGCCTCCCTGAGGAAACTGGAGTCGAACCCAGAACCTTCTGAGTGCATTAGTCCTACACTGTGCTTTTCACTCAAACTATCTTTGTCATTTTTTGAACTGTTCATTCACTCCTCACTGAGGTAAGAAACAGCCACAGCTGCCCTGGGGCAGACTGAGGGGAGCGAGGCTGTTCATCTGTGCCATGTGTGATGGGTCACAATGACCTTTGACCCTTTTCAGTGTTCTTCCTGTGATGAAACGGTGCTAAAAACAAACAACACCATATCAATGGCATCATTTCTGGCTCTTTTCCACTAAACTGTTCTCAAATCCGAGCTCCTCCCACTGAGTCTATGATTGGCTGATGTCTCGTCCTTTTCACAGAGCGAACACAAAAGGAGCCGAGGCTTTTGACAGATTAATACAGTGTTTGAGTCATGGCCATTGTTTACCGCCGCCGCCGTTCCTCATCCTCAAATTAGAGCCGACTTCTGCGATTGTGTCGTCCTCTGAGCGGGCGCATAATCAGCGCTCGCTCAGAGCATCGTTCACGTGCCGCACGGACTCGGGGAAAAGCCTTTATCCCCGCTCCAGAGCCATTACCCCGTCCCGCCGGCATAAATCTGCTGCGAGGACGAGACGACGAAACAGGCCTTAACTCACGCAACCGGAACAAGGATGTTTGAGGCTCCTCAAGGGCGGAGCCATGGCCATAAAGGCTCCTCGTTCAAATCCTACTTCAGCTTGTGTGGTTTTGTGTTTGCCGGGCCGGAGAGCGGGGGCAGGACGGGCCGGAGAGCGGGGGAAGGACGGGCCGGACGGGCCGGAGAGCGGGGGCAGGACGGGCAGGAGAGCGGGGGCGGGACGGGCTGGACGGGCCGGAGAGCGGGGGCAGGACGGGCAGGAGAGCGGGGGCGGGACGGGCTGGACGGGCCGGAGAGCGGGGGCAGGACGGGCAGGAGAGCGGGGGCGGGACAGGCTGGACGGGCCGGAGAGCGGGGGCAGGACGGGCTAACAAGGCTGAGCTGTAATTAAATCCTGGGGCGGAGCCAGAGCGCTGACAGGGCCGTCATCAGCCGGTTAATTAATAGAAACGTAGAACACGAAACCTCGTCAACGGGAAACAAGGCAAATGATGGAGTGAGGGCGACGTGAGGGTGAGGAGGGTAGAGCTGCCCGAGAGGTCAAAGGTCATGAGGGTGAGGAGGGTAGAGCTGCCCGAGAGGTCAAAGGTCATGAGGGTGAGGAGGGTAGAGCTGCCCGAGAGGTCAAAGGTCATGAGGGTGAGGAGGGTAGAGCTGCCCGAGAGGTCAAAGGTCATGAGGGTGAGGAGGGTAGAGCTGCCCGAGAGGTCAAAGGTCATGAGGGTGAGGAGGCTAGAGCTGCCCGAGAGGTCAAAGGTCATGAGGGTGAGGAGGCTAGAGCTGCCCGAGAGGTCAAAGGTCAGGTTTAAGTGACAAAGAGGAGAAGAAGAACAAGAAATGAAGAAGATGTGACAACGAAAATAAAGACGTTTAAAGGGAAAAATGATGAAGATTTATATCTGGACATGACACTGTAGCCGCAGCTGCCCCGGGGCAAACGTGAACGATATGAAGCGACAGGAGGCGTCACTCTGACACTTTTACCAACGAAATGCATGATTAAAGGAGCGAGAAAAGGGGAACAATAAAACTGAAATGACAATAACTCTAAGAAATGTTCAATAAAACAAGAGCTGCAATAAAGAAATGAATCGTAAGAGTTAAGGTTATATTTATGTCATGTCTGTAATGAGGCCGTCCACAGCTCAAGTCTGATCCGTCCACCACAAAGAGCGTTTATGTCCTGATCCCGCTCTGACTCTGAGGCCCTGAGCAGCTGTCGGGACGTCCTGAGGGAGGTCTAGGTTTAGTCTGGTCCTGGGGTCTCGCCCCCCCCCCCCTTCAGGCCGGACCCTCCTTCTCCTCCAGGACTATTCTGAACACTGTTTATGGAGGAGCGTGCTCAGGCGTGATCCTCAGCATCTTCCGACGTCTCACCTCCTCCAGAACTCACAGAACTCACAGAACTCACAGAACTCACAGAACTCACAGAACTCACAGAACTCACAGAACTCACAGAACTCACAGAACTCACAGAACTCAGAGTTTAGTTTGTTCAGACTTTTAAGGCCTCAACATCTCGATCTCAAACCTCCGTTTCACTAATTTAAATGAGGCCGAAGCATTTGGAGGAAAAAAATGTGTTTGCAGCAGCAGTCTCACGAGTACAGCAGTCTCACAAGTACACGAGAGTACAGCAGCCTCACGAGTACACGAGAGTACAGCAGCCTCACGAGTACAGCAGTCTCACGAGTACAGCAGTCTCACGAGTACAGCAGTCTCACAAGTACATAAGAGTACAGCAGCCTCACGAGTACAGCAGTCTCACGAGTACAGCAGTCTCACGAGTACAGCAGTCTCACAAGTACATAAGAGTACAGCAGCCTCACGAGTACACGAGAGTACAGCAGCCTCACGAGTACACGAGAGTACAGCAGCCTCACGAGTACAGCCGTCTCATGAGTACACGAGAGTACAGCAGCCTCACGAGTACACGAGAGTACAGCAGCCTCACGAGTACAGCCGTCTCATGAGTACACGAGAGTACAGCAGCCTCACGAGTACACAAGAGTACAGCAGCCTCACGAGTACAGCATCCCCACAAGTACACGAGAGTACAGCAGCCTCACGAATACAGCCGTCTCACGAGTACACAAGAGTACAGCAGCCTCACGAGTACACAAGAGTACAGCAGCCTCACGAGTACAGCATCCCCACGAGTACACAAGAGTACAGCAGCCTCACGAGTAAAGCCGTCTCAAGAGTACACGAGAGTACAGCAGCCTCACGAGTACAGCCGTCTCAAGAGTACACAAGAGTACAGCAGCCTCACGACTACAGCATCCCCACAAGTACACAAGAGTACAGCAGCCTCACGAGTACAGCAGTCTCACGAGTACAGCAGTCTCACGAGTACAGCAGTCTCACAAGTACATGAGAGTACAGCAGCCTCACGAGTACACGAGAGTACAGCAGCCTCACGAGTACAGCAGTCTCACGAGTACAGCAGTCTCACGAGTACAGCAGTCTCACAAGTACATGAGAGTACAGCAGCCTCACGAGTACACGAGAGTACAGCAGCCTCACGAGTACACGAGAGTACAGCAGCCTCACGAGTACAGCCGTCTCATGAGTACACGAGAGTACAGCAGCCTCACGAGTACACGAGAGTACAGCAGCCTCACGAGTACAGCCGTCTCATGAGTACACGAGAGTACAGCAGCCTCACGAGTACACAAGAGTACAGCAGCCTCACGAGTACAGCATCCCCACAAGTACACGAGAGTACAGCAGCCTCACGAATACAGCCGTCTCACGAGTACACGAGAGTACAGCAGCCTCACGAGTACATAAGAGTACAGCAGCCTCACGAGTACAGCATCCCCACGAGTACACAAGAGTACAGCAGCCTCACGAGTAAAGCCGTCTCAAGAGTACACGAGAGTACAGCAGCCTCACGAGTACAGCCGTCTCAAGAGTACACAAGAGTACAGCAGCCTCACGACTACAGCATCCCCACAAGTACACAAGAGTACAGCAGCCTCACAAGTACAGCCGTCTCAAAAGAACACGAGAGTTCAGCAGTCTCACGGGTACACGAGAGTACAGCAGCCTCACGAGTACAGCATCCTCACAAGTATACGAGAGTACAGCAGCCTCACGAGTACAGCATCCTCACAAGTATACGAGAGTACAGCAGCCTCACGAGTACATGAGAATACATCGGCCTCACGAGTACAGCAGCCTCACATGTACATGAGAGTACAGCAGCTTCACGAGTACAGCAGCCTCACGAGTACACGAGAGTACAGCAGCCTCACGAGTACAGCAGCCTCACGAGTACACGAGAGTACAGCAGCCTCACGAGTACAGTAGCCTCACGAGTACAGCATCCCCACAAGTACACAAGAGTACAGCAGCCTCACGAGCACAGTAGCCTCACGAGTATACAAGAGCAGATAATATACAGTCTATAATTAGTATATTGTCTTTCATTTGACACTTTACACTTTTCTTGTTCGTCTTGATAATGACAGAATGTCACTTCAAACTCTTTACACTCGAGGTTTGTCTCTTGTTCTTCCTTTAAAGCCTCAGTGTGTCACTTTATGCAGGTGGAAAGTCTCCTGCACCATTCACTGGAAATGGAAAAGTTAAAAGCAGAATCGTGAACATTCGTCATGAGACGGTTAAGTTTGATGCCACAGTGTGGAACATTATATAAAGGAACAACATTTCCATGGAAACAAGCAGGAGGAGGAGGCTTCTCAAGTACGAGTCAAGTTTGCGGCGAGGCAAGCTATAACAGCAAAGACACATTTAACAGAGCAATAAAAACATCCAAACTGGATTTAATTTTTTGTTTTGTTTTAGTTTTTGGCTAAAAGTTGCGTACTGGGGCTTTAATGATAGAAAATACTCTCACACACAACATTTGATGCCGTCCTACAGCTGAGCGAGCGGGGCGGGGGGCCGTCCTACAGCTGAGCGAGCGGGGCGGGGGGCCGTCCTACAGCTGAGCGAGCGGGGCGGGGGCCGGGCGGGGGCCGGGCAAAGCGTGGTGTGAGGAAGACGATCCGCGGGGTGAGCTCAGGCGAGAGTGGAATTACGGCGCGACGGAAGGAAAAACCAGAAGCAGGTTTAATAAGACGTTAAGAGATTAAGGGCCATAAATGCTGACCCGCCCCTGCCACAACGCACCCCTGCCACGACCCACACCTACCCCTGGCACGACCCACACCTACCCCTGCCACAACCCACCCCTGCCCCTGCCCCTGCCATGACCCACTCCTGCCCCTGCCACGACCCACACCTACCACTGCCACAACCCACCCCTGCCCCTGCCCCTGCCATGACCCACTCCTGCCCCTGCCACGACCCACACCTACCACTGCCACAACCCACCCCTGCCCCTGCCCCTGCCATGACCCACCCCTGCCATCATTTTCAATCATCTGACGGTTTCTAAACAGAGAATATGTACAAATAGAAATGGTGTATTATAGATTTTGGGGTTGATGTTTTGGGGTCTGTTCAGTCCAGATTAGATGATCTAAATGTGACTATGATTATTGTTTATAGTCGACTGGACATGATGATGAGCTTTTGTAACAACTGAAGTCCTGCAGTGTTGAGTTTTAATGTAAATATTGTATAGATATAGTATTAGCGGCTCATGCTCGTTCGTTATATGTGACAATACTTTAGATTATTATCATGTTTACATTAGTTTGTATGTTTAAAATGACTTCATTCACTTCTTTAGTGCAAGTCTCTCATGACGCTCGTGTTGAAATGCAAACGTCATCAGATGTTTTCTTGTTCTGACAACTTTATCATGACTTAATCCTAAAACATGGTCGGGTAATTAACACGCCCGTCTAAAAAGCCTGGTCCACTAACGACCCACAAAGCAGCGCAGCGTTCTGAGCGACGGCCTGAAGAAACACGAGCCATCGCCAAGTTAGCGCTCGGCAGCTCTGAGCGGCTCACTCGCTTTGACTCTGGGTCGCTGACGTGGAAAAGTTCAAGGTTGCAGTCGTCACTTTAGCACCAGAACACAGACGTTAGTGAACCTGAGTCTCTAGGGCCGCTGACCGCTCACGCTGACCGCTCACGCTGACCGCTCAGGCTGACCCCTCAAGCTGACCGCTCACGGTGATCGGCCCGTGTCGCCGGGAAGCTGCCAAATGTCGACACTAAAGCGCGAGTTCACAGCTCCGCCGGCGCTTTGCCCGGATGTACAAGGTCATTACAGGCAGCGACAGGGAACGAGCAGGAGAGACTCTGCACGTTTAATCATGAGGAGAACCAAAACATGACAGAGAACAAGCAGGAGAGACTCTGCACGTTTAATCATGAGAACCAAAACATGACAGAGAACGAGCAGGAGAGACTCTGCACGTTTAATCATGAGAACCAAAACATGACAGAGAACGAGCAGGAGAGACTCTGCACGTTTAATCATGAGAACCAAAACATGACAGAGAACGAGCAGGAGAGACTCTGCACGTTTAATCATGAGAACCAAAACATGACAGAGAACGAGCAGGAGAGACTCTGCACGTTTAATCATGAGAACCAAAACATGACAGGGAACGAGCAGGAGAGACTCTGCACGTTTAATCATGAGAACCAAAACATGACAGAGAACGAGCAGGAGAGACTCTGCACGTTTAATCATGAGAACCAAAACATGACAGAGAACGAGCAGGAGAGACTCTGCACGTTTAATCATGAGAACCAAAACATGACAGGGAACGAGCAGGAGAGACTCTGCACGTTTAATCATGAGAACCAAAACATGACAGGGAACGAGCAGGAGAGACTCTGCACATTTAATCATGAGAACCAAAACATGACAGAGAACGAGCAGGAGAGACTCTGCACGTTTAATCATGAGAACCAAAACATGACAGGGAACGAGCAGGAGAGACTCTGCACGTTTAATCATGAGAACCAAAACATGACAGAGAACGAGCAGGAGAGACTCTGCACGTTTAATCATGAGAACCAAAACATGACAGAGAACGAGCAGGAGAGACTCTGCACGTTTAATCATGAGAACCAAAACATGACAGAGAACGAGCAGGAGAGACTCTGCACGTTTAATCATGAGAACCAAAACATGACAGAGAACGAGCAGGAGAGACTCTGCACGTTTAATCATGAGAACCAAAACATGACAGAGAACGAGCAGGAGAGACTGCACGACCAGAACAGCAGATCAGGCGCGTGAGGCGACAGCAGCGAAACCAACAAGAGGCTGATGGATGAGAACATGCATCATCAGCTCTGACACTACAACATGTCTGAGTTCTTTTGAACTCCTGAGTTTCTCTCATGTTGAGGATATTTGGGATATTTTCACACTGATATTTCCCTGAGAATCACTGCATCTTCAGTCAAAGTCTTAAGTCAGAACAACGTACAACAGGATTTTGCACAGAACGTTCTGACGGACGGGAAGTGTTTGTTGTTTATTTGGTCTTTAGAGTGCACTTTGGTCTTGAGACCAAGTGCACTCTAAAGACCGAAGTGCACTCTAAAGACCAAAGTGCACTCTAAAGACCAAAGTGCACTCTAAAGACCAAAGTGCACTCTAAAGACCGAAGTGCACTCTAAAGACCGAAGTGCACTCTAAAGGCCGAAGTGCACTCTAAAGACCGAAGTGCACTCTAAAGACCGAAGTGCACTCTAAAGGCCGAAGTGCACTCTAAAGACCGAAGTGCACTCTAAAGGCCGAAGTGCACTCTAAAGGCCGAAGTGCACTCTAAAGACCGAAGTGCACTCTAAAGGCCGAAGTGCACTCTAAAGGCCGAAGTGCACTCTAAAGACCGAAGTGCACTCTAAAGGCCGAAGTGCACTCTAAAGGCCGAAGTGCACTCTAAAGGCCGAAGTGCACTCTAAAGACCGAAGTGCACTCTAAAGACCAGAATTCACTGGTTTGTTGCTTGTGCTGCTCATGTTTCGTTGCTGTTTCTCATGTGTTTTTATGACGCAGTAAAAGCGCCGCATGTCGTCATCTCGCTGTAAATATCTGTCGACTTTCAATGTAACACTAACTTGACTTTAATCTAACTTGACTTTAATCTAACTTGACTTTAATCTAACTTGACTTTAATCTAACTTGACTTTAATCTAACTTGACTTTAATCTAACTTGACTTTAATCTAACTTGACTTTAATCTAACTTGACTTTAATCCAACTTGACTTTAATCTAACTTGACTTAAATCTAACTTGACTTTAATATAACTTGACTTTAATCTAACTTGACTTTAATCCAACTTGACTTTAATCTAACTTGACTTTAATCCAACTTGACTTTAATCTAACTTGACGTAAATCTAACTTGACTTTAATCCAACTTGACTTTAATCTAACTTGACTTAAATCTAACTTGACTTTAATCTAACTTGACTTTAATCTAACTTGACTTAAATCTAACTTGACTTTAATCTAACTTGACTTTAATCTAACTTGACTTTAATCTAACTTGACTTTAATCTAACTTGACTTTAATCTAACTTGACTTTAATCTAACTTGACTTTAATCTAACTTGACTTTAATCTAACTTGACTTTAATCTAACTTGACTTTAATCTAACTTGACTTTAATCCAACTTGACTTTAATCTAACTTGACTTAAATCTAACTTGACTTTAATCTAACTTGACTTTAATCTAACTTGACTTTAATCCAACTTGACTTTAATCTAACTTGACGTAAATCTAACTTGACTTTAATCTAACTTGACTTAAATCTAACTTGACTTAAATCTAACTTGACTTTAATCTAACTTGACTTAAATCTAACTTGACTTAAATCTAACACTGACTTTACAACACGAGATGTTCAAAACTAAAATATTCAACCTCAAAATGAAACTTGTTTAGAAAATGTTTTTTTAAAAAATGGCAAACTAAGGAATAAATAAAATAATACAGAGATAAAATACTATCTTTAGGAAACAAATATGTTTTCTTTGTCAAACCCTTTGAATCGTCTAAACTGTGAATACATGGAAACCATGGCAACACTGTACTTTCCTCTGTAGCGCTGGATACTTTAGGACAGTCTTAGTCTTAGTCTTAGACTTAGACTTAGACTTGGTCTTGGTCTTGGTCTTGGTCTTGGTCTTAGTCTTAGACTTAGTCTTAGTCTTAGACTTAGTCTTAGTCTTAGACTTAGTCTTAGTCTTAGACTTAGTCTTAGACTTAGACTTAGTCTTAGTCTTAGTCTTAGTCTTAGTCTTAGTCTTAGTCTTAGACTTAGTCTTAGTCTTAGACTTAGTCTTAGACTTAGTCTTAGTCTTAGTCTTAGTCTTAGTCTTAGTCTTAGTCTTAGACTTAGTCTTAGTCTTAGTCTTAGACTTAGTCTTAGTCTTGGTCTTGGTCTTGGTCTTAGTCTTGGCCTTAGTCTTGGTCTTAGTCATAGTCTTAGACTTAGTCTTAGACTTAGACTTAGTCTTAGACTTAGTCTTAGACTTAGTCTTAGTGTTAGACTTAGTCTTAGACTTAGTCTTAGACTTAGACATAGTCTTAGTCTTAGACTTAGTCTTAGTCTTAGACTTAGTCTTAGACTTAGACTTAGACTTAGTCTTAGACTTAGTCTTAGACTTAGTCTTAGTCTTAGACTTAGTCTTAGACTTAGTCTTAGTCTTAGTCTTAGTCTTAGACTTAGTCTTAGTCTTAGACTTAGTCTTAGACTTAGTCTTAGTCTTAGACTTAGTCTTAGTCTTAGACTTAGTCTTAGACTTAGTCTTAGTCTTAGACTTAGTCTTAGTCTTAGTCTTAGTCTTAGTCTTAGACTTAGTCTTAGTCTTAGTCTTAGTCTTAGTCTTAGTCTTAGTCTTAGACTTAGTCTTAGTCTTAGTCTTAGTCTTAGACTTAGTCTTAGTCTTAGTCTTAGTCTTAGTCTTAGTCTTAGTCTTAGACTTAGTCTTAGTCTTAGACTTAGTCTTAGACTTAGTCTTAGTCTTAGTCTTAGTCTTAGTCTTAGACTTAGTCTTAGTCTTAGACTTAGTCTTAGACTTAGTCTTAGTCTTAGACTTAGTCTTAGACTTAGTCTTAGTCTTAGTCTTAGTCTTAGACTTAGTCTTAGTCTTAGTCTTAGTCTTAGACTTAGTCTTAGTCTTAGTCTTAGTCTTAGACTTAGTCTTAGTCTTAGACTTAGTCTTAGACTTAGTCTTAGTCTTAGACTTAGTCTTAGACTTAGTCTTAGTCTTAGTCTTAGTCTTAGACTTAGTCTTAGTCTTAGTCTTAGTCTTAGTCTTAGTCTTAGTCTTAGACTTGGTCTTAGTCTTAGTCTTAGTCTTAGACTTAGTCTTAGTCTTAGTCTTAGTCTTAGTCTTAGTCTTAGACTTAGTCTTAGTCTTAGACTTAGTCTTAGACTTAGTCTTAGTCTTAGTCTTAGTCTTAGTCTTAGTCTTAGACTTAGTCTTAGTCTTAGTCTTAGTCTTAGACTTAGTCTTAGTCTTAGTCTTAGTCTTAGTCTTAGTCTTAGTCTTAGTCTTAGGTTTAAAGT
>NW_027315774.1:182500-235029 GCF_026437365.1 Eucyclogobius newberryi
TAAGATCGAGAGGATGAACCTGCGTCGCTCTAAGGTCGAGAAGATGAAACTGCGTCGCTCTAAGATCGAGAGGATGAACATGCGTCGCTCTAAGATCGAGAGGATGAACCTGCGTCGCTCTAAGATTGAGAGGATGAACCTGCGTCGCTCTAAGATTGAGAGGATGAACCTGCGTCGCTCTAAGATCGAGAGGATGAACCTGCGTGGCCCTAAGATCGAGAGGATGAACCTGCGTGGCTCTAAGATCGAGGATGAACCTGCGTGGCTCTGAGATCGAGAGGATGAACCTGCGTCGCTCTAAGATCGAGGATGAACCTGCGTCGCTCTAAGATCGAGAGGATGAACCTGCGTCGCTCTAAGATCGAGAGGATGAACCTGCGTCGCTCTAAGATCGAGAGGATGAACCTGCGTCGCTCTAAGATCGAGAGGATGAAACTGCGTCGCTCTAAGATCGAGGATGAACCTGCGTCGCTCTAAGATCGAGGATGAACCTGCGTCGCTCTAAGATCGAGAGGATGAACCTGCGTCGCTCTAAGATCGAGAGGATGAACCTGCGTCGCTCTAAGATCGAGAGGATGAACCTGCGTCGCTCTAAGATCGAGAGGATGAACCTGCGTCGCTCTAAGATCGAGAGGATGAACCTGCGTCGCTCTAAGATGGAGAGGATGAACCTGCGTCGCTCTAAGATGGAGAGGATGAACCTGCGTCGCTCTAAGATCGAGAGGATGAACCTGCGTCGCTCTAAGATCGAGAGGATGAACCTGCGTCGCTCTAAGATCGAGAGGATGAACCTGCGTGGCTCTAAGATCGAGAGGATGAACCTGCGTGGCTCTAAGATCGAGAGGATGAACCTGCGTCGCTCTAAGATCGAGAGGATGAACCTGCGTCGCTCTAAGATCGAGAAGATGAACCTGCGTTGCTCTAAGATCGAGAGGATGAACATGCGTCGCTCTAAGATCGAGAGGATGAACCTGCGTCGCTCTAAGATCGAGAGGATGAACCTGCGTCGCTCTAAGATCGAGAGGATGAACCTGCGTCGCTCTAAGATCGATAGGATGAACCTGCGTCACTCTAAGATCGAGAGGATGAACCTGCGTCGCTCTAAGATCGAGAGGATGAACCTGCGTCGCTCTAAGATCGAGAGGATGAACCTGCGTCGCTCTAAGATTGAGAGGATGAAACTGCGTCGCTCTAAAATCGAGGATGAACCTGCGTCGCTCTAAGATCGAGGATGAACCTGCGTCGCTCTAAGATCGAGGATGAACCTGCGTCAATCTAAGATCGAGAGGATTAACCTGCGTCGCTCTAAGATCGAAAGGATGAACCTGCGTCGCTCTAAGATCGAGAGGATGAACCTGCGTCGCTCTAAGATCGAGAGGATGAACCTGCGTCGCTCTAAGATCGAGGATGAACCTGCGTCGCTCTAAGATCGAGGATGAACCTGCGTCGCTCTAAGATCGAGAGGATGAACCTGCGTCGCTCTAAGATCGAGAGGATGAACCTGCGTCGCTCTAAGATCGAGAGGATGAACCTGCGTCGCTCTAAGATCGAGAGGATGAACCTGCGTCGCTCTAAGATCGAGAGGATGAACCTGCGTCGCTCTAAGATCGAGAGGATGAACCTGCGTCGCTCTAAGATCGAGAGGATGAACCTGCGTCGCTCTAAGATCGAGAGGATGAACCTGCGTCGCTCTAAGATCGAGAGGATGAACCTGCGTCGCTCTAAGATCGAGAGGATGAACCTGCGTCGCTCTAAGATCGAGGATGAACCTGCGTCGCTCTAAGATCGAGGATGAACCTGCGTGGCTCTAAGATCGAGAGGATGAACCTGCGTCGCTCTAAGATCGAGAGGATGAACCTGCGTCGCTCTAAGATCGAGAGGATGAACCTGCGTCGCTCTAAGATCGAGAGGATGAACCTGCGTCGCTCTAAGATCGAGGATGAACCTGCGTCGCTCTAAGATCGAGAGGATGAACCTGCGTCGCTCTAAGATCGAGAGGATGAACCTGCGTCGCTCTAAAATCGAGGATGAACCTGCGTCGCTCTAAGATCGAGGATGAACCTGCGTCGCTCTAAGATCGAGGATGAACCTGCGTCAATCTAAGATCGAGAGGATTAACCTGCGTCGCTCTAAGATCGAGAGGATGAACCTGCGTCGCTCTAAGATCGAGAGGATGAACCTGCGTGGCTCTAAGATCGAGAGGATGAACCTGCGTCGCTCTAAGATCGAGGATGAACCTGCGTCGCTCTAAGATCGAGGATGAACCTGCGTCGCTCTAAGATCGAGAGGATGAACCTGCGTCGCTCTAAGATTGAGAGGATGAACCTACGTCGCTCTAAGATCGAGGATGAACCTGCGTCGCTCTAAGATCGAGGATGAACCTGCGTGGCTCTAAGATCGAGAGGATGAACCTGCGTCACTCTAAGATCGAGAGGATTAACCTGCGTCGCTCTAAGATCGAGAAGATGAACCTGCGTCGCTCTAAGATCAAGGATGAACCTGCGTGGCTCTAAGATCGAGAGGATGAACCTGCGTCGCTCTAAGATCGAGAAGATGAACCTGCGTCGCTCTAAGATCGAGAGGATGAACATGCGTCGCTCTAAGATCGAGAGGATGAACCTGCGTCGCTCTAAAATCGAGGATGAACCTGCGTCGCTCTAAGATCGAGGATGAACCTGCGTCGCTCTAAGATCGAGGATGAACCTGCGTGGCTCTAAGATCGAGAGGATGAACCTGCGTCGCTCTAAGATCGAGAGGATGAACCTGCGTCGCTCTAAGATCGAGAGGATGAACCTGCGTCGCTCTAAGATCGAGAGGATGAACCTGCGTCGCTCTAAGATCGAGAGGATGAACCTGCGTCGCTCTAAGATCGAGAGGATGAACCTGCGTCGCTCTAAGATCGAGGATGAACCTGCGTCGCTCTAAGATCGAGAGGATGAACATGCGTCGCTCTAAGATCGAGAGGATGAACCTGCGTCGCTCTAAGGTCGAGAAGATGAACCTGCGTCGCTCTAAGATCGAGAGGATGAACCTGCGTCGCTCTAAGATCGAGAGGATGAACCTGCGTCGCTCTAAGATCGAGAGGAAGAACCTGCGTCGCTCTAAGATCGAGAGGATGAACCTGCGTGGCTCTAAGATCGAGAGGATGAACCTGCGTGGCTCTAAGATCGAGAGAATGAACCTGCGTCGCTCTAAGATCGAGAGGATGAACCTGCGTCGCTCTAAGATCGAGAGGATGAACCTGCGTCGCTCTAAGATCGAGAGGATGAACCTGCGTCGCTCTAAGATCGAGAGGATGAACCTGCGTCGCTCTAAGATCGAGAGGATGAACCTGCGTCGCTCTAAGATCGAGAGGATGAACCTGCGTCACTCTAAGATCGAGAGGATGAACCTGCGTCGCTGTAAGATCGAGGATGAACCTGCGTCGCTCTAAGATCGAGGATGAACCTGCGTCGCTCTAAGATCGAGGATGAACCTGCGTCACTCTAAGATCGAGAGGATTAACCTGCGTCGCTCTAAGATCGAGAGGATGAACCTGCGTCGCTCTAAGATCGAGAGGATGAACCTGCGTCGCTCTAAGATCGAGAGGATGAACCTGCGTCGCTCTAAGATCGAGAGGATGAAACTGCGTCGCTCTAAGATCGAGAGGATGAACCTGCGTCGCTCTAAGATCGAGATGATGAACCTGCGTCGCTCTAAGATCGAGAGGATGAACCTGCGTCGCTCTAAGATCGATAGGATGAACCTGCGTCGCTCTAAGATCGAGGATGAACCTGCGTCGCTCTAAGATCGAGAGGATGAACATGCGTCGCTCTAAGATCGAGAGGATGAACCTGCGTCGCTCTAAGGTCGAGAGGATGAACCTGCGTCGCTCTAAGGTCGAGAAGATGAACCTGCGTCGCTCTAAGATCGAGAGGATGAACCTGCGTCGCTCTAAGATCGAGAGGATGAACCTGCGTCGCTCTAAGATCGAGAGGATGAACCTGCGTCGCTCTAAGATCGAGAGGATGAACCTGCGTCGCTCTAAGATCGAGAGGATGAACCTGCGTCGCTCTAAGATCGAGAGGATGAACCTGCGTCGCTCTAAGATCGAGAGGATGAAACTGCGTCGCTCTAAGATCGAGAGGATGAACCTGCGTCGCTCTAAGATCGAGATGATGAACCTGCGTCGCTCTAAGATCGAGAGGATGAACCTGCGTCGCTCTAAGATCGATAGGATGAACCTGCGTCGCTCTAAGATCGAGGATGAACCTGCGTCGCTCTAAGATCGAGAGGATGAACATGCGTCGCTCTAAGATCGAGAGGATGAACCTGCGTCGCTCTAAGGTCGAGAGGATGAACCTGCGTCGCTCTAAGGTCGAGAAGATGAACCTGCGTCGCTCTAAGATCGAGAGGATGAACCTGCGTCGCTCTAAGATCGAGAGGATGAACCTGCGTCGCTCTAAGATCGAGAGGATGAACCTGCGTCGCTCTAAGATCGAGAGGATGAACCTGCGTCGCTCTAAGATCGAGAGGATGAACCTGCGTGGCTCTAAGATCGAGAGGATGAACCTGCGTGGCTCTAAGATCGAGAGAATGAACCTGCGTCGCTCTAAGATCGAGAGGATGAACCTGCGTCGCTCTAAGATCGAGAGGATGAACCTGCGTCGCTCTAAGATCGAGAGGATGAACCTGCGTCGCTCTAAGATCGAGAGGATGAACCTGCGTCGCTCTAAGATCGAGAGGATGAACCTGCGTCACTCTAAGATTGAGAGGATGAACCTGCGTCACTCTAAGATCGAGGATGAACCTGCGTGGCTCTAAGATCGAGAGGATGAACCTGCGTCGCTCTAAGATCGAGAGGATGAACCTGCGTCGCTCTAAGATCGAGAGGATGAACCTGCGTGGCTCTAAGATCGAGAGGATGAACCTGCGTCGCTCTAAGATCGAGAGGATGAACCTGCGTCGCTCTAAGATCGAGAGGATGAACCTGCGTCGCTCTAAGATCGAGAGGATGAACCTGCGTCGCTCTAAGATCGAGAGGATGAACCTGCGTCGCTCTAAGAGCGAGAGGATGAACCTGCGTCGCTCTAAGATCGAGAGGATGAACCTGCGTCGCTCTAAGATCGAGAGGATGAACCTGCGTCGCTCTAAGATCGAGAGGATGAACCTGCGTCGCTCTAAGATCGAGAGGATGAACCTGCGTGGCTCTAAGATCGAGAGGATGAACCTGCGTGGCTCAAAGATCGAGAGAATGAACTTGCGTCGCTCTAAGATCGAGAGGATGAACCTGCGTCGCTCTAAGATCGAGGATGAACCTGCGTGGTTCTAAGATCGAGAGGATGAACCTGCGTGGCTCTAAGATCGAGAGGATGAACCTGCGTCGCTCTAAGATCGAGGATGAACCTGCGTCGCTCTAAGATCGAGGATGAACCTGCGTCGCTCTAAGATCGAGAGGATGAACCTGCGTCGCTCTAAGATTGAGAGGATGAACCTACGTCGCTCTAAGATCGAGGATGAACCTGCGTCGCTCTAAGATCGAGGATGAACCTGCGTGGCTCTAAGATCGAGAGGATGAACCTGCGTCACTCTAAGATCGAGAGGATTAACCTGCGTCGCTCTAAGATCGAGAAGATGAACCTGCGTCGCTCTAAGATCAAGGATGAACCTGCGTGGCTCTAAGATCGAGAGGATGAACCTGCGTCGCTCTAAGATCGAGAAGATGAACCTGCGTCGCTCTAAGATCGAGAGGATGAACATGCGTCGCTCTAAGATCGAGAGGATGAACCTGCGTCGCTCTAAAATCGAGGATGAACCTGCGTCGCTCTAAGATCGAGGATGAACCTGCGTCGCTCTAAGATCGAGGATGAACCTGCGTGGCTCTAAGATCGAGAGGATGAACCTGCGTCGCTCTAAGATCGAGAGGATGAACCTGCGTCGCTCTAAGATCGAGAGGATGAACCTGCGTCGCTCTAAGATCGAGAGGATGAACCTGCGTCGCTCTAAGATCGAGAGGATGAACCTGCGTCGCTCTAAGATCGAGAGGATGAACCTGCGTCGCTCTAAGATCGAGGATGAACCTGCGTCGCTCTAAGATCGAGAGGATGAACATGCGTCGCTCTAAGATCGAGAGGATGAACCTGCGTCGCTCTAAGGTCGAGAAGATGAACCTGCGTCGCTCTAAGATCGAGAGGATGAACCTGCGTCGCTCTAAGATCGAGAGGATGAACCTGCGTCGCTCTAAGATCGAGAGGAAGAACCTGCGTCGCTCTAAGATCGAGAGGATGAACCTGCGTGGCTCTAAGATCGAGAGGATGAACCTGCGTGGCTCTAAGATCGAGAGAATGAACCTGCGTCGCTCTAAGATCGAGAGGATGAACCTGCGTCGCTCTAAGATCGAGAGGATGAACCTGCGTCGCTCTAAGATCGAGAGGATGAACCTGCGTCGCTCTAAGATCGAGAGGATGAACCTGCGTCGCTCTAAGATCGAGAGGATGAACCTGCGTCGCTCTAAGATCGAGAGGATGAACCTGCGTCACTCTAAGATCGAGAGGATGAACCTGCGTCGCTGTAAGATCGAGGATGAACCTGCGTCGCTCTAAGATCGAGGATGAACCTGCGTCGCTCTAAGATCGAGGATGAACCTGCGTCACTCTAAGATCGAGAGGATTAACCTGCGTCGCTCTAAGATCGAGAGGATGAACCTGCGTCGCTCTAAGATCGAGAGGATGAACCTGCGTCGCTCTAAGATCGAGAGGATGAACCTGCGTCGCTCTAAGATCGAGAGGATGAAACTGCGTCGCTCTAAGATCGAGAGGATGAACCTGCGTCGCTCTAAGATCGAGATGATGAACCTGCGTCGCTCTAAGATCGAGAGGATGAACCTGCGTCGCTCTAAGATCGATAGGATGAACCTGCGTCGCTCTAAGATCGAGGATGAACCTGCGTCGCTCTAAGATCGAGAGGATGAACATGCGTCGCTCTAAGATCGAGAGGATGAACCTGCGTCGCTCTAAGGTCGAGAGGATGAACCTGCGTCGCTCTAAGGTCGAGAAGATGAACCTGCGTCGCTCTAAGATCGAGAGGATGAACCTGCGTCGCTCTAAGATCGAGAGGATGAACCTGCGTCGCTCTAAGATCGAGAGGATGAACCTGCGTCGCTCTAAGATCGAGAGGATGAACCTGCGTCGCTCTAAGATCGAGAGGATGAACCTGCGTCGCTCTAAGATCGAGAGGATGAACCTGCGTCGCTCTAAGATCGAGAGGATGAAACTGCGTCGCTCTAAGATCGAGAGGATGAACCTGCGTCGCTCTAAGATCGAGATGATGAACCTGCGTCGCTCTAAGATCGAGAGGATGAACCTGCGTCGCTCTAAGATCGATAGGATGAACCTGCGTCGCTCTAAGATCGAGGATGAACCTGCGTCGCTCTAAGATCGAGAGGATGAACATGCGTCGCTCTAAGATCGAGAGGATGAACCTGCGTCGCTCTAAGGTCGAGAGGATGAACCTGCGTCGCTCTAAGGTCGAGAAGATGAACCTGCGTCGCTCTAAGATCGAGAGGATGAACCTGCGTCGCTCTAAGATCGAGAGGATGAACCTGCGTCGCTCTAAGATCGAGAGGATGAACCTGCGTCGCTCTAAGATCGAGAGGATGAACCTGCGTCGCTCTAAGATCGAGAGGATGAACCTGCGTGGCTCTAAGATCGAGAGGATGAACCTGCGTGGCTCTAAGATCGAGAGAATGAACCTGCGTCGCTCTAAGATCGAGAGGATGAACCTGCGTCGCTCTAAGATCGAGAGGATGAACCTGCGTCGCTCTAAGATCGAGAGGATGAACCTGCGTCGCTCTAAGATCGAGAGGATGAACCTGCGTCGCTCTAAGATCGAGAGGATGAACCTGCGTCACTCTAAGATTGAGAGGATGAACCTGCGTCACTCTAAGATCGAGGATGAACCTGCGTGGCTCTAAGATCGAGAGGATGAACCTGCGTCGCTCTAAGATCGAGAGGATGAACCTGCGTCGCTCTAAGATCGAGAGGATGAACCTGCGTGGCTCTAAGATCGAGAGGATGAACCTGCGTCGCTCTAAGATCGAGAGGATGAACCTGCGTCGCTCTAAGATCGAGAGGATGAACCTGCGTCGCTCTAAGATCGAGAGGATGAACCTGCGTCGCTCTAAGATCGAGAGGATGAACCTGCGTCGCTCTAAGAGCGAGAGGATGAACCTGCGTCGCTCTAAGATCGAGAGGATGAACCTGCGTCGCTCTAAGATCGAGAGGATGAACCTGCGTCGCTCTAAGATCGAGAGGATGAACCTGCGTCGCTCTAAGATCGAGAGGATGAACCTGCGTGGCTCTAAGATCGAGAGGATGAACCTGCGTGGCTCAAAGATCGAGAGAATGAACTTGCGTCGCTCTAAGATCGAGAGGATGAACCTGCGTCGCTCTAAGATCGAGGATGAACCTGCGTGGTTCTAAGATCGAGAGGATGAACCTGCGTTGCTCTAAGATCTAGGATGAACCTGCGTCGCTCTAAGATCGAGAGGATGAACCTGCGTCGCTCTAAGATCGAGAGGATGAACCTGCGTCGCTCTAAGATCGAGAGGATGAACCTGCGTCGCTCTAAGATCGAGAGGATGAACCTGCGTCGCTCTAAGATCGAGGATGTACCTGCGTCGCTCTAAGAGCGAGAGGATGAACCTGCGTCGCTCTAAGATCGAGAGGATGAACCTGCGTCGCTCTAAGATCGAGAGGATGAACCTGCGTCGCTCTAAGATCGAGAGGATGAACCTGCGTCGCTCTAAGATCGAGAGGATGAACCTGCGTGGCTCTAAGATCGAGAGGATGAACCTGCGTGGCTCTAAGATCGTGAGAATGAACTTGCGTCGCTCTAAGATCGAGAGGATGAACCTGCGTCGCTCTAAGATCGAGGATGAACCTGCGTGGTTCTAAGATCGAGAGGATGAACCTGCGTTGCTCTAAGATCTAGGATGAACCTGCGTCGCTCTAAGATCGAGAGGATGAACCTGCGTCGCTCTAAGATCGAGAGGATGAACCTGCGTCGCTCTAAGATCGAGGATGAACCTGCGTCGCTCTAAGATCGAGAGGATGAACCTGCGTCGCTCTAAGATCGAGAGGATGAACCTGCGTCGCTCTAAGATCGAGAGGATGAACCTGCGTCGCTCTAAGATCGAGAGGATGAACCTGCGTCGCTCTAAGATCGAGAGGATGAACCTGCGTCGCTCTAAGATCGATAGGATGAACCTGCGTCGCTCTAAGATCGAGGATGAACCTGCATCGCTCTAAGATCGAGAGGATGAACATGCGTCGCTCTAAGATCGAGAGGATAAACCTGCGTCGCTCTAAGGTCGAGAAGATGAACCTGCGTCGCTCTAAGATCGAGAGGATGAACCTGCGTCGCTGTAAGATCGAGAGGATGAACCTGCGTCGCTCTAAGATCGAGAGGATGAACCTGCGTCGCTCTAAGATCGAGAGGATGAACCTGCGTCGCTCTAAGATCGAGAGGATGAACCTGCGTGGCTCTAAGATCGAGAGGATGAACCTGCGTGGCTCTAAGATCGAGAGAATGAACCTGCGTCGCTCTAAGATTGAGAGGATGAACCTGCGTCGCTCTAAGATCGAGGATGAACCTGCGTGGCTCTAAGATCGAGAGGATGAACCTGCGTCGCTCTAAGATCGAGGATTAACCTGCGTCGCTCTAAGATCGAGAGGATGAACCTGCGTCGCTCTAAGATCGAGAGGATGAACCTGTGTCGCTCTAAGATCGAGAGGATGAACCTGCGTGGCTCTAAGATCGAGAGAATGAACCTGCGTCGCTCTAAGATCGAGAGGATGAACCTGCGTCGCTCTAAGATCGAGAGGATGAACCTGCGTCGCTCTAAGATCGAGAGGATGAACCTGCGTCGCTCTAAGATCGAGAGGATGAACCTGCGTCGCTCTTAGATCGAGGATGAACCTGCGTCGCTCTAAGATCGAGAGGATGAACCTGCGTCGCTCTAAGATCGAGGATTAAACTGCGTCGCTCTAAGATCGAGAGGATGAACCTGCGTCGCTCTAAGATCGAGAGGATGAACCTGCGTCGCTCTAAGATCGAGAGGATGAACCTGCGTCGCTCTAAGATCGAGAGGATGAACCTGCGTCGCTCTAAGATCGAGAGGATGAACTTGCGTCGCTCTAAGATCGAGAGGATGAACCTGCGTCGCTCTAAGATCGAGAGGATGAACCTGCGTCGCTCTAAGATCGAGAGGATGAACCTGCGTCGCTCTAAGATTGAGAGGATGAACCTGCGTCGCTCTAAGATCGAGGATGAACCTGCGTCGCTCTAAGATCGAGGATGAACCTGCGTCGATCTAAGATCGAGGATGAACCTGCGTCGCTCTAAGATCGAGAGGATTAACCTGCGTCGCTCTAAGATCGAGAGGATGAACCTGCGTCGCTCTAAGATCGAGAGGATGAACCTGCGTCGCTCTAAGATCGAGGATGAACCTGCGTCGCTCTAAGATCGAGAGGATGAACCTGCGTCGCTCTAAGATCGAGAGGATGAACCTGCGTCGCTCTAAGATCGAGAGGATGAACCTGCGTCGCTCTAAGATCGAGAGGATGAACCTGCGTCGCTCTAAGATCGAGAGGATGAACCTGCGTCGCTCTAAGATCGAGGATGAACCTGCGTCGCTCTAAGATCGAGAGGATGAACCTGCGTCGCTCTAAGATCGAGAGGATGAACCTGCGTCGCTCTAAGATCGAGGATGAACCTGCGTCGCTCTAAGATCGAGAGGATGAACCTGCGTCGCTCTAAGATCGAGAGGATGAACCTGCGTCGCTCTAAGATCGAGGATGAACCTGCGTCGCTCTAAGATCGAGAGGATGAACCTGCGTCGCTCTAAGATCGAGAGGATGAACCTGCGTCGCTCTAAGATCGAGAGGATGAACCTGCGTCGCTCTAAGATCGAGAGGATGAACCTGCGTCGCTCTAAGATCGAGAGGATGAACCTGCGTCGCTCTAAGATCGAGAGGATGAACCTGCGTCGCTCTAAGATTGAGAGGATGAACCTGCGTCGCTCTAAGATCGAGGATGAACCTGCGTCGCTCTAAGATCGAGGATGAACCTGCGTCGATCTAAGATCGAGGATGAACCTGCGTCGCTCTAAGATCGAGAGGATTAACCTGCGTCGCTCTAAGATCGAGAGGATGAACCTGCGTCGCTCTAAGATCGAGAGGATGAACCTGCGTCGCTCTAAGATCGAGGATGAACCTGCGTCGCTCTAAGATCGAGAGGATGAACCTGCGTCGCTCTAAGATCGAGAGGATGAACCTGCGTCGCTCTAAGATCGAGAGGATGAACCTGCGTCGCTCTAAGATCGAGATGATGAACCTGCGTCGCTCTAAGATCGAGAGGATGAACCTGCGTCGCTCTAAGATCGAGGATGAACCTGCGTCGCTCTAAGATCGAGAGGATGAACCTGCGTCGCTCTAAGATCGAGAGGATGAACCTGCGTCGCTCTAAGATCGAGAGGATGAACCTGCGTCGCTCTAAGATCGAGAGGAAGAACCTGCGTCGCTCTAAGATCGAGAGGATGAACCTGCGTGGCTCTAAGATCGAGAGGATGAACCTGCGTGGCTCTAAGATCGAGAGAATGAACCTGCGTCGCTCTAAGATCGAGAGGATGAACCTGCGTCGCTCTAAGATCGAGGATGAACCTGCGTGGCTCTAAGATCGAGGATGAACCTGCGTCGCTCTAAGATCGAGAGGATGAACCTGCGTCGCTCTAAGATCGAGAGGATGAACCTGCGTCGCTCTAAGATCGAGAGGATGAACCTGCGTCGCTCTAAGATCGAGAGGATGAACCTGCGTCGCTCTAAGATCGAGAGGATGAACCTGCGTCGCTCTAAGATCGAGAGGATGAACCTGCGTCGCTCTAAGATCGAGAGGATGAACCTGCGTCGCTCTAAGATCGAGAGGATGAACCTGCGTCGCTCTAAGATCGAGAGGATGAACCTGCGTCGCTCTAAGATCGAGAGGATGAACCTGCGTCGCTGTAAGATCGAGGATGAACCTGCGTCGCTCTAAGATCGAGGATGAACCTGCGTCGCTCTAAGATCGAGGATGAACCTGCGTCACTCTAAGATCGAGAGGATTAACCTGCGTCGCTCTAAGATCGAGAGGATGAACCTGCGTCGCTCTAAGATCGAGAGGATGAACCTGCGTCGCTCTAAGATCGAGAGGATGAACCTGCGTCGCTCTAAGATCGAGAGGATGAAACTGCGTCGCTCTAAGATCGAGAGGATGAACCTGCGTCGCTCTAAGATCGATAGGATGAACCTGCGTCGCTCTAAGATCGAGGATGAACCTGCGTCGCTCTAAGATCGAGAGGATGAACATGCGTCGCTCTAAGATCGAGAGGATGAACCTGCGTCGCTCTAAGGTCGAGAAGATGAACCTGCGTCGCTCTAAGATCGAGAGGATGAACCTGCGTCGCTCTAAGATCGAGAGGATGAACCTGCGTCGCTCTAAGATCGAGAGGATGAACCTGCGTCGCTCTAAGATCGAGAGGATGAACCTGCGTCGCTCTAAGATCGAGAGGATGAACCTGCGTGGCTCTAAGATCGAGAGGATGAACCTGCGTGGCTCTAAGATCGAGAGAATGAACCTGCGTCGCTCTAAGATCGAGGATGAACCTGCGTGGCTCTAAGATCGAGAGGATGAACCTGCGTCGCTCTAAGATCGAGAGGATGAACCTGCGTCGCTCTAAGATCGAGAGGATGAACCTGCGTCGCTCTAAGATCGAGAGGATGAACCTGCGTCGCTCTAAGATTGAGAGGATGAACCTGCGTCACTCTAAGATCGAGGATGAACCTGCGTGGCTCTAAGATCGAGAGGATGAACCTGCGTCGCTCTAAGATCGAGGATTAACCTGCGTCGCTCTAAGATCGAGAGGATGAACCTGCGTCGCTCTAAGATCGAGAGGATGAACCTGCGTCGCTCTAAGATCGAGAGGATGAACCTGCGTCGCTCTAAGATCGAGAGGATGAACCTGCGTCGCTCTAAGATCGAGAGGATGAACCTGCGTCGCTCTAAGATCGAGAGGATGAACCTGCGTCGCTCTAAGATCGAGAGGATGAACCTGCGTCGCTCTAAGATCGAGAGGATGAACCTGCGTCGCTCTAAGATCGAGAGGATGAACCTGCGTCGCTCTAAGATCGAGAGGATGAACCTGCGTCGCTCTAAGATCGAGAGGATGAACCTGCGTCGCTCTAAGATCGAGAGGATGAACCTGCGTCGCTCTAAGATCGAGAGGATGAACCTGCGTCGCTCTAAGATCGAGAGGATGAACCTGCGTCGCTCTAAGATCGAGAGGATGAACCTGCGTCGCTCTAAGATCGAGGATGAACCTGCGTCGCTCTAAGATCGAGAGGATGAACCTGCGTCGCTCTAAGATCGAGGATGAAACTGCGTCGCTCTAAGATCGAGAGGATGAACCTGCGTCGCTCTAAGATCGAGAGGATGAACCTGCGTCGCTCTAAGATCGAGAGGATGAACCTGCGTCGCTCTAAGATCGAGAGGATGAACCTGCGTCGCTCTAAGATCGAGAGGATGAACCTGCCTCGCTCTAAGATCGAGAGGATGAACCTGCGTCGCTCTAAGATCGAGAGGATGAACCTGCGTCGCTCTAAGATCGAGAGGATGAACCTGCGTCGCTCTAAGATCGAGGATGTACCTGCGTCGCTCTAAGAGCGAGAGGATGAACCTGCGTCGCTCTAAGATCGAGAGGATGAACCTGCGTCGCTCTAAGATCGAGAGGATGAACCTGCGTCGCTCTAAGATCGAGAGGATGAACCTGCGTCGCTCTAAGATCGAGAGGATGAACCTGCGTGGCTCTAAGATCGAGAGGATGAACCTGCGTGGCTCTAAGATCGAGAGAATGAACTTGCGTCGCTCTAAGATCGAGAGGATGAACCTGCGTCGCTCTAAGATCGAGGATGAACCTGCGTGGTTCTAAGATCGAGAGGATGAACCTGCGTTGCTCTAAGATCTAGGATGAACCTGCGTCGCTCTAAGATCGAGAGGATGAACCTGCGTCGCTCTAAGATCGAGAGGATGAACCTGCGTCGCTCTAAGATCGAGGATGAACCTGCGTCGCTCTAAGATCGAGAGGATGAACCTGCGTCGCTCTAAGATCGAGAGGATGAACCTGCGTCGCTCTAAGATCGAGAGGATGAACCTGCGTCGCTCTAAGATCGAGAGGATGAACCTGCGTCGCTCTAAGATCGAGAGGATGAACCTGCGTCGCTCTAAGATCGATAGGATGAACCTGCGTCGCTCTAAGATCGAGGATGAACCTGCATCGCTCTAAGATCGAGAGGATGAACATGCGTCGCTCTAAGATCGAGAGGATAAACCTGCGTCGCTCTAAGGTCGAGAAGATGAACCTGCGTCGCTCTAAGATCGAGAGGATGAACCTGCGTCGCTCTAAGATCGAGAGGATGAACCTGCGTCGCTCTAAGATCGAGAGGATGAACCTGCGTCGCTCTAAGATCGAGAGGATGAACCTGCGTCGCTCTAAGATCGAGAGGATGAACCTGCGTGGCTCTAAGATCGAGAGGATGAACCTGCGTGGCTCTAAGATCGAGAGAATGAACCTGCGTCGCTCTAAGATTGAGAGGATGAACCTGCGTCGCTCTAAGATCGAGGATGAACCTGCGTGGCTCTAAGATCGAGAGGATGAACCTGCGTCGCTCTAAGATCGAGGATTAACCTGCGTCGCTCTAAGATCGAGAGGATGAACCTGCGTCGCTCTAAGATCGAGAGGATGAACCTGTGTCGCTCTAAGATCGAGAGGATGAACCTGCGTGGCTCTAAGATCGAGAGAATGAACCTGCGTCGCTCTAAGATCGAGAGGATGAACCTGCGTCGCTCTAAGATCGAGAGGATGAACCTGCGTCGCTCTAAGATCGAGGATGAACCTGCGTCGCTCTAAGATCGAGAGGATGAACCTGCGTCGCTCTAAGATCGAGGATTAAACTGCGTCGCTCTAAGATCGAGAGGATGAACCTGCGTCGCTCTAAGATCGAGAGGATGAACCTGCGTCGCTCTAAGATCGAGGATTAAACTGCGTCGCTCTAAGATCGAGAGGATGAACCTGCGTCGCTCTAAGATCGAGAGGATGAACCTGCGTCGCTCTAAGATCGAGAGGATGAACCTGCGTCGCTCTAAGATCGAGAGGATGAACCTGCGTCGCTCTAAGATCGAGAGGATGAACTTGCGTCGCTCTAAGATCGAGAGGATGAACCTGCGTCGCTCTAAGATCGAGAGGATGAACCTGCGTCGCTCTAAGATCGAGAGGATGAACCTGCGTCGCTCTAAGATCGAGAGGATGAACCTGCGTCGCTCTAAGATCGAGAGGATGAACCTGCGTCGCTCTAAGATCGAGAGGATGAACCTGCGTGGCTCTAAGATCGAGAGGATGAACCTGCGTGGCTCTAAGATCGAGAGAATGAACCTGCGTCGCTCTAAGATTGAGAGGATGAACCTGCGTCGCTCTAAGATCGAGGATGAACCTGCGTGGCTCTAAGATCGAGAGGATGAACCTGCGTCGCTCTAAGATCGAGGATTAACCTGCGTCGCTTTTAAGATCGAGAGGATGAACCTGCGTCGCTCTAAGATCGAGAGGATGAACCTGTGTCGCTCTAAGATCGAGAGGATGAACCTGCGTGGCTCTAAGATCGAGAGAATGAACCTGCGTCGCTCTAAGATCGAGAGGATGAACTTGCGTCGCTCTAAGATCGAGAGGATGAACCTGCGTCGCTCTAAGATCGAGGATGAACCTGCGTCGCTCTAAGATCGAGAGGATGAACCTGCGTCGCTCTAAGATCGAGGATTAAACTGCGTCGCTCTAAGATCGAGAGGATGAACCTGCGTCGCTCTAAGATCGAGAGGATGAACCTGCGTCGCTCTAAGATCGAGGATTAAACTGCGTCGCTCTAAGATCGAGAGGATGAACCTGCGTCGCTCTAAGATCGAGAGGATGAACCTGCGTCGCTCTAAGATCGAGAGGATGAACCTGCGTCGCTCTAAGATCGAGAGGATGAACCTGCGTCGCTCTAAGATCGAGAGGATGAACTTGCGTCGCTCTAAGATCGAGAGGATGAACCTGCGTCGCTCTAAGATCGAGAGGATGAACCTGCGTCGCTCTAAGATCGAGAGGATGAACCTGCGTCGCTCTAAGATTGAGAGGATGAACCTGCGTCGCTCTAAGATCGAGGATGAACCTGCGTCGCTCTAAGATCGAGGATGAACCTGCGTCGATCTAAGATCGAGGATGAACCTGCGTCGCTCTAAGATCGAGAGGATTAACCTGCGTCGCTCTAAGATCGAGAGGATGAACCTGCGTCGCTCTAAGATCGAGAGGATGAACCTGCGTCGCTCTAAGATCGAGGATGAACCTGCGTCGCTCTAAGATCGAGAGGATGAACCTGCGTCGCTCTAAGATCGAGAGGATGAACCTGCGTCGCTCTAAGATCGAGAGGATGAACCTGCGTCGCTCTAAGATCGAGAGGATGAACCTGCGTCGCTCTAAGATCGAGAGGATGAACCTGCGTCGCTCTAAGATCGAGGATGAACCTGCGTCGCTCTAAGATCGAGAGGATGAACCTGCGTCGCTCTAAGATCGAGAGGATGAACCTGCGTCGCTCTAAGATCGAGGATGAACCTGCGTCGCTCTAAGATCGAGAGGATGAACCTGCGTCGCTCTAAGATCGAGAGGATGAACCTGCGTCGCTCTAAGATCGAGGATGAACCTGCGTCGCTCTAAGATCGAGAGGATGAACCTGCGTCGCTCTAAGATCGAGAGCATGAACCTGCGTCGCTCTAAGATCGAGAGGATGAACCTGCGTCGCTCTAAGATCGAGAGGATGAACCTGCGTCGCTCTAAGATCGAGAGGATGAACCTGCGTCGCTCTAAGATCGAGAGGATGAACCTGCGTCGCTCTAAGATCGAGAGGATGAACCTGCGTCGCTCTAAGATCGAGGATGAACCTGCGTCGCTCTAAGATCGAGGATGAACCTGCGTCGATCTAAGATCGAGGATGAACCTGCGTCGCTCTAAGATCGAGAGGATTAACCTGCGTCGCTCTAAGATCGAGAGGATGAACCTGCGTCGCTCTAAGATCGAGAGGATGAACCTGCATCGCTCTAAGATCGAGGATGAACCTGCGTCGCTCTAAGATCGAGAGGATGAACCTGCGTCGCTCTAAGATCGAGAGGATGAACCTGCGTCGCTCTAAGATCGAGAGGATGAACCTGCGTCGCTCTAAGATCGAGAGGATGAACCTGCGTCGCTCTAAGATCGAGAGGATGAACCTGCGTCGCTCTAAGATCGAGGATGAACCTGCGTCGCTCTAAGATCGAGAGGATGAACCTGCGTCGCTCTAAGATCGAGAGGATGAACCTGCGTCGCTCTAAGATCGAGGATGAACCTGCGTCGCTCTAAGATCGAGAGGATGAACCTGCGTCGCTCTAAGATCGAGAGGATGAACCTGCGTCGCTCTAAGATCGAGGATGAACCTGCGTCGCTCTAAGATCGAGAGGATGAACCTGCGTAGCTCTAAGATCGAGGATGAACCTGCGTCGCTCTAAGATCGAGAGGATGAACCTGCGTCGCTCTAAGATCGAGAGGATGAACCTGCGTCGCTCTAAGATCGAGAGGATGAACCTGCGTCGCTCTAAGATCGAGGATGAACCTGCGTCGCTCTAAGATCGAGAGGATGAACCTGCGTCGCTCTAAGATCGAGAGGATGAACCTGCGTCGCTCTAAGATCGAGGATGAACCTGCGTCGCTCTAAGATCGAGAGGATGAACCTGCGTCGCTCTAAGATCGAGAGGATGAACCTGCGTCACTCTAAGATCGAGGATGAACCTGCGTCGCTCTAAGATCGAGAGGATGAACCTGCGTCGCTCTAAGATCGAGAGGATGAACCTGCGTCACTCTAAGATCGAGGATGAACCTGCGTTGCTCTAAGATCGAGAGGATGAACCTGCGTCGCTCTAAGATCGAGGATGAACCTGCGTCGCTCTAAGATCGAGGATGAACCTGCGTCGCTCTAAGATCGAGGATGAACCTGCGTCGCTCTAAGATCGAGGATGAACCTGCTTCGCTCTAAGATCGAGGATGAACCTGCGTCGCTCTAAGATCGAGAGGATGAACATGCGTCGCTCTAAGATCGAGGATGAACCTGCGTCGCTCTAAGATCGAGAGGATGAACCTGCGTCGCTCTAAGATCGAGGATGAACCTGCCTCGCTCTAAGATCGAGGATGAACCTGCGTCGCTCTAAGATCGAGAGGATGAACATGCGTCGCTCTAAGATCGAGAGGATGAACCTGCGTCGCTCTAAGATCGAGGATGAACCTGCGTCGCTCTAAGATCGAGGATGAACCTGCGTCGCTCTAAGATCGAGGATGAACCTGCGTCGCTCTAAGATCGAGGATGAACCTGCGTCGCTCTAAGATCGAGGATGAACCTGCGTCGCTCTAAGATCGAGAGGATGAACCTTCGTCGCTCTAAGATCGAGAGGATGAACCTGCATCGCTCTAAGATCGAGAGGATGAACCTGCGTTGCTCTAAGATCGAGAGGATGAACCTGCGTCGCTCTAAGATCGAGAGGATGAACCTGCGTCGCTCTAAGATCGAGGATGAACCTGCGTCGCTCTAAGATCGAGAGGATGAACCTGCGTCGCTCTAAGATCGAGAGGATGAACCTACGTCGCTCTAAGATCGAGAGGATGAACCTGCGTCGCTCTAAGATCGAGGATGAACCTGCGTCGCTCTAAGATCGAGAGGATGAACCTGCATCGCTCTAAGATCGTGAGGATGAACCTGCGTCGCTCCAAGATCGAGAGGATGAACCTGCGTCGCTCTAAGATCGAGGATGAACCTGCGTCGCTCTAAGATCGAGAGGATGAACCTGCGTCGCTCTAAGATCGAGAGGATGAACCTGCTTCCCTCTAAAATTGAGGATGAACCTGCGTCGCTCTAAGATCGAGAGGATTAACCTGCGTCGCTCTAAGATCGAGAGGATTAACCTGCGTCGCTCTAAGATCGAGGATGAACCTGCGTCGCTCTAAGATCGAGGATGAACCTGCGTCGCTCTAAGATCGAGAGGATGAACCTGCGTCGCTCTAAGATCGAGGATGAACCTGCGTCGCTCTAAGATCGAGGATGAACCTGCGTCGCTCTAAGATCGAGGATGAACCTGCGTCGCTCTAAGATCGAGGATGAACCTGCGTCGCTCTAAGATCGAGGATGAACCTGCGTCGCTCTAAGATCGAGAGGATGAACCTGCGTCGCTCTAAGATCGAGAGGATGAACCTGCGTCGCTCTAAGATCGAGAGGATGAACCTGCGACGCTCTAAGATCGAGGGGATGAACCTGCGTCGCTCTAAGATCGAGAGGATGAACATGCGTCGCTCTAAGATCGAGGATGAACCTGCGTCGCTCTAAGATCGAGAGGATGAACCTGCGTCGCTCTAAGATCGAGGATGAACCTGCGTCGCTCTAAGATCGAGGATGAACCTGCGTCGCTCTAAGATCGAGGATGAACCTGCGTCGCTCTAAGATCGAGGATGAACCTGCGTCGCTCTAAGATCGAGGATGAACCTGCGTCTCTCTAAGATCGAGAGGATGAACCTGCGTCGCTCTAAGATCGAGAGGATGAACCTGCGTCGCTCTAAGATCGAGAGGATGAACATGCGTCGCTCTAAGATCGAGAGGATGAACCTGCGTCGCTCTAAGATCGAGAGGATGAACCTGCGTCGCTCTAAGATCGAGGATGAACCTGCGTTGCTCTAAGATCGAGGATGAACCTGCGTCGCTCTAAGATCGAGGATGAACCTGCGTCGCTCTAAGATCGAGAGGATGAACCTGCGTCGCTCTAAGATCGAGAGGATGAACCTGCGTCGCTCTAAGATCGAGAGGATGAACCTGCGTCGCTCTAAGATCGAGGATGAACCTGCGTCGCTCTAAGATCGAGGATGAACCTGCGTCGCTCTAAGATCGAGGATGAACCTGCGTCGCTCTAAGATCGAGGATGAACCTGCGTCGCTCTAAGATCGAGGATGAACCTGCGTCGCTCTAAGATCGAGAGGATGAACCTGCGTCGCTCTAAGATCGAGAGGATGAACCTGCGTCGCTCTAAGATCGAGAGGATGAACCTGCGTCGCTCTAAGATCGAGGGGATGAACCTGCGTCGCTCTAAGATCGAGAGGATGAACATGCGTCGCTCTAAGATCGAGGATAAACCTGCGTCGCTCTAAGATCGAGAGGATGAACCTGCGTCGCTCTAAGATCGAGGATGAACCTGCGTCGCTCTAAGATCGAGGATGAACCTGCGTCGCTCTAAGATCGAGGATGAACCTGCGTCGCTCTAAGATCGAGGATGAACCTGCGTCGCTCTAAGATCGAGAGGATGAACCTGCGTCGCTCTAAGATCGAGGATGAACCTGCGTCACTCTAAGATCGAGGATGAACCTGCGTCGCTCTAAGATCGAGAGGATGAACCTGCGTCGCTCTAAGATCGAGAGGATGAACCTGCGTCGCTCTAAGATCGAGGATGAACCTGCGTCGCTCTAAGATCGAGAGGATGAACCTGCGTCGCTCTAAGATCGAGAGGATTAACCTGCGTCGCTCTAAGATCGAGGATGAACCTGCGTTGCTCTAAGATCGAGAGGATGAACCTGCTTCCCTCTAAAATTGAGGATGAACCTGCGTCGCTCTAAGATCGAGAGGATTAACCTGCGTCGCTCTAAGATCGAGAGGATTAACCTGCGTCGCTCTAAGATCGAGGATGAACCTGCGTTGCTCTAAGATCGAGGATGAACCTGCGTCGCTCTAAGATCGAGGATGAACCTGCGTCGCTCTAAGATCGAGAGGATGAACCTGCGTCGCTCTAAGATCGAGGATGAACCTGCGTCGCTCTAAGATCGAGGATGAACCTGCGTCGCTCTAAGATCGAGGATGAACCTGCGTCGCTCTAAGATCGAGGATGAACCTGCGTCGCTCTAAGATCGAGGATGAACCTGCGTCGCTCTAAGATCGAGAGGATGAACCTGCGTCGCTCTAAGATCGAGAGGATGAACCTGCGTCGCTCTAAGATCGAGAGGATGAACCTGCGTCGCTCTAAGATCGAGGGGATGAACCTGCGTCGCTCTAAGATCGAGAGGATGAACATGCGTCGCTCTAAGATCGAGGATGAACCTGCGTCGCTCTAAGATCGAGAGGATGAACCTGCGTCGCTCTAAGATCGAGGATGAACCTGCGTCGCTCTAAGATCGAGGATGAACCTGCGTCGCTCTAAGATCGAGGATGAACCTGCGTCGCTCTAAGATCGAGGATGAACCTGCGTCGCTCTAAGATCGAGGATGAACCTGCGTCTCTCTAAGATCGAGAGGATGAACCTGCGTCGCTCTAAGATCGAGAGGATGAACCTGCGTCGCTCTAAGATCGAGAGGATGAACATGCGTCGCTCTAAGATCGAGAGGATGAACCTGCGTCGCTCTAAGATCGAGAGGATGAACCTGCGTCGCTCTAAGATCGAGGATGAACCTGCGTTGCTCTAAGATCGAGGATGAACCTGCGTCGCTCTAAGATCGAGGATGAACCTGCGTCGCTCTAAGATCGAGAGGATGAACCTGCGTCGCTCTAAGATCGAGAGGATGAACCTGCGTCGCTCTAAGATCGAGAGGATGAACCTGCGTCGCTCTAAGATCGAGGATGAACCTGCGTCGCTCTAAGATCGAGGATGAACCTGCGTCGCTCTAAGATCGAGGATGAACCTGCGTCGCTCTAAGATCGAGGATGAACCTGCGTCGCTCTAAGATCGAGGATGAACCTGCGTCGCTCTAAGATCGAGAGGATGAACCTGCGTCGCTCTAAGATCGAGAGGATGAACCTGCGTCGCTCTAAGATCGAGAGGATGAACCTGCGTCGCTCTAAGATCGAGGGGATGAACCTGCGTCGCTCTAAGATCGAGAGGATGAACATGCATCGCTCTAAGATCGAGGATGAACCTGCGTCGCTCTAAGATCGAGAGGATGAACCTGCGTCGCTCTAAGATCGAGGATGAACCTGCGTCGCTCTAAGATCGAGGATGAACCTGCGTCGCTCTAAGATCGAGGATGAACCTGCGTCGCTCTAAGATCGAGGATGAACCTGCGTCGCTCTAAGATCGAGGATGAACCTGCGTCGCTCTAAGATCGAGAGGATGAACCTGCGTCGCTCTAAGATCGAGGATGAACCTGCGTCGCTCTAAGATCGAGGATGAACCTGCGTCGCTCTAAGATCGAGAGGATGAACCTGCGTCGCTCTAAGATCGAGAGGATGAACCTGCGTCGCTCTAAGATCGAGAGGATGAACATGCGTCGCTCTAAGATCGAGAGGATGAACCTGCGTCGCTCTAAGATCGAGAGGATGAACCTGCGTCGCTCTAAGATCGAGGATGAACCTGCGTCGCTCTAAGATCGAGAGGATGAACCTGCGTCGCTCTAAAATCGAGGATGAACCTGCGTCGCTCTAAGATCGAGAGGATGAACCTGCGTCGCTCTAAGATCGAGAGGATGAACCTGCGTCGCTCTAAGATCGAGAGGATGAACCGGCGTCGCTCTAAGATCGAGGATGAACCTGCGTCGCTCTAAGATCGAGAGGATGAACCTGCGTCGCTCTAAGATCGAGAGGATGAACCTGTGTCGCTCTAAGATCGAGGATGAACCTGCGTCGCTCTAAGATCGAGAGGATGAACCTGCGTCGCTCTAAGATCGAGAGGATGAACCTGCGTCGCTCTAAGATTGAGAGGAGGAACCTGCGTCACTCTAAGATCGAGGATGAACCTGCGTTGCTCTAAGATCAAGAGGATGAACCTGCGTCGCTCTAAGATCGAGAGGATGAACCTGCGTCGCTCTAAGATCGAGAGGATGAACCTGCGTCGCTCTAAGATCGAGAGGATGAACATGCGTCGCTCTAAGATCGAGGATGAACCTGCGTCGCTCTAAGATCGAGAGGATGAACCTGCGTCGCTCTAAGATCGAGGATGAACCTGCGTCGCTCTAAGATCGAGGATGAACCTGCGTCGCTCTAAGATCGAGGATGAACCTGCGTCGCTCTAAGATCGAGAGGATGAACCTGCGTCGCTCTAAGATCGAGAGGATGAACATGCGTCGCTCTAAGATCGAGAGGATGAACCTGCGTCGCTCTAAGATCGAGAGGATGAACCTGCGTCGCTCTAAGATCGAGAGGATGAACCTGCGTCGCTCTAAGATCGAGAGGATGAACCTGCGTCGCTCTAAGATCGAGAGGATGAACCTGCGTCGCTCTAAGATCGAGGATGAACCTGCGTCGCTCTAAGATCGAGAGGATGAACCTGCGTCGCTCTAAGATCGAGAGGATGAACCTGCGTCGCTCTAAGATCGAGGATGAACCTGCGTCGCTCTAAGATCGAGAGGATGAACCTGCGTCGCTCTAAGATCGAGAGGATGAACCTGCGTCACTCTAAGATCGAGGATGAACCTGCGTCGCTCTCAGATCGAGAGGATAAACCTGCGTCGCTCTAAGATCGAGAGGATGGACCTGCGTCGCTCTAAGATCGAGAGGATGAACCTGCGTCGTTCTAAGATCGAGGATGAACCTGCGTCGCTCTAAGATCGAGAGGATGAACCTGCGTCGCTCTAAGATCGAGAGGATGAACCTGCGTCGCTCTAAGATCGAGGATGAACCTGCGTCGCTCTAAGATCGAGGATGAACCTGCGTCGCTCTAAGATCGAGGATGAACCTGCGTCGCTCTAAGATCGAGGATGAACCTGCTTCGCTCTAAGATCGAGGATGAACCTGCGTCGCTCTAAGATCGAGAGGATGAACATGCGTCGCTCTAAGATCGAGGATGAACCTGCGTCGCTCTAAGATCGAGAGGATGAACCTGCGTCGCTCTAAGATCGAGGATGAACCTGCCTCGCTCTAAGATCGAGGATGAACCTGCGTCGCTCTAAGATCGAGAGGATGAACCTGCGTCGCTCTAAGATCGAGAGGATGAACCTGCGTCGCTCTAAGATCGAGAGAATGAACCTGCGTCGCTCTAAGATCGAGAGGATGAACCTGCGTCGCTCTAAGATCGAGGATAAACCTGCGTCGCTCTAAGATCGAGAGGATGAACCTGCGTCGCTCTAAGATCGAGGATGAACCTGCGTCGCTCTAAGATCGAGGATGAACCTGCGTCGCTCTAAGATCGAGGATGAACCTGCGTCGCTCTAAGATCGAGGATGAACCTGCGTCGCTCTAAGATCGAGGATGAACCTGCGTCGCTCTAAGATCGAGAGGATGAACCTGCGTCGCTCTAAGATCGAGGATGAACCTGCGTCACTCTAAGATCGAGGATGAACCTGCGTCGCTCTAAGATCGAGAGGATGAACCTGCGTCGCTCTAAGATCGAGAGGATGAACCTGCGTCGCTCTAAGATCGAGGATGAACCTGCGTCGCTCTAAGATCGAGAGGATGAACCTGTGTCGCTCTAAGATCGAGAGGATGAACCTGCTTCCCTCTAAAATTGAGGATGAACCTGCGTCGCTCTAAGATCGAGAGGATTAACCTGCGTCGCTCTAAGATCGAGAGGATTAACCTGCGTCGCTCTAAGATCGAGGATGAACCTGCGTTGCTCTAAGATCGAGGATGAACCTGCGTCGCTCTAAGATCGAGGATGAACCTGCGTCGCTCTAAGATCGAGAGGATGAACCTGCGTCGCTCTAAGATCGAGGATGAACCTGCGTCGTTCTAAGATCGAGGATGAACCTGCGTCGCTCTAAGATCGAGGATGAACCTGCGTCGCTCTAAGATCGAGGATGAACCTGCGTCGCTCTAAGATCGAGGATGAACCTGCGTCGCTCTAAGATCGAGAGGATGAACCTGCGTCGCTCTAAGATCGAGAGGATGAACCTGCGTCGCTCTAAGATCGAGAGGATGAACCTGCGTCGCTCTAAGATCGAGGGGATGAACCTGCGTCGCTCTAAGATCGAGAGGATGAACATGCGTCGCTCTAAGATCGAGGATGAACCTGCGTCGCTCTAAGATCGAGAGGATGAACCTACGTCGCTCTAAGATCGAGGATGAACCTGCGTCGCTCTAAGATCGAGGATGAACCTGCGTCGCTCTAAGATCGAGGATGAACCTGCGTCGCTCTAAGATCGAGGATGAACCTGCGTCGCTCTAAGATCGAGGATGAACCTGCGTCTCTCTAAGATCGAGAGGATGAACCTGCGTCGCTCTAAGATCGAGAGGATGAACCTGCGTCGCTCTAAGATCGAGAGGATGAACCTGCGTCGCTCTAAGATCGAGAGGATGAACCTGCGTCGCTCTAAGATCGAGAGGATGAACCTGCGTCGCTCTAAGATTGAGAGGAGGAACCTGCGTCACTCTAAGATCGAGGATGAACCTGCGTTGCTCTAAGATCAAGAGGATGAACCTGCGTCGCTCTAAGATCGAGAGGATGAACCTGCGTCGCTCTAAGATCGAGAGGATGAACCTGCGTCGCTCTAAGATCGAGAGGATGAACATGCGTCGCTCTAAGATCGAGGATGAACCTGCGTCGCTCTAAGATCGAGAGGATGAACCTGCGTCGCTCTAAGATCGAGGATGAACCTGCGTCGCTCTAAGATCGAGGATGAACCTGCGTCGCTCTAAGATCGAGGATGAACCTGCGTCGCTCTAAGATCGAGAGGATGAACCTGCGTCGCTCTAAGATCGAGAGGATGAACATGCGTCGCTCTAAGATCGAGAGGATGAACCTGCGTCGCTCTAAGATCGAGAGGATGAACCTGCGTCGCTCTAAGATCGAGAGGATGAACCTGCGTCGCTCTAAGATCGAGAGGATGAACCTGCGTCGCTCTAAGATCGAGAGGATGAACCTGCGTCGCTCTAAGATCGAGGATGAACCTGCGTCGCTCTAAGATCGAGAGGATGAACCTGCGTCGCTCTAAGATCGAGAGGATGAACCTGCGTCGCTCTAAGATCGAGGATGAACCTGCGTCGCTCTAAGATCGAGAGGATGAACCTGCGTCGCTCTAAGATCGAGAGGATGAACCTGCGTCACTCTAAGATCGAGGATGAACCTGCGTCGCTCTCAGATCGAGAGGATAAACCTGCGTCGCTCTAAGATCGAGAGGATGGACCTGCGTCGCTCTAAGATCGAGAGGATGAACCTGCGTCGTTCTAAGATCGAGGATGAACCTGCGTCGCTCTAAGATCGAGAGGATGAACCTGCGTCGCTCTAAGATCGAGAGGATGAACCTGCGTCACTCTAAGATCGAGGATGAACCTGCGTTGCTCTAAGATCGAGAGGATGAACCTGCGTCGCTCTAAGATCGAGGATGAACCTGCGTCGCTCTAAGATCGAGGATGAACCTGCGTCGCTCTAAGATCGAGGATGAACCTGCGTCGCTCTAAGATCGAGGATGAACCTGCTTCGCTCTAAGATCGAGGATGAACCTGCGTCGCTCTAAGATCGAGAGGATGAACATGCGTCGCTCTAAGATCGAGGATGAACCTGCGTCGCTCTAAGATCGAGAGGATGAACCTGCGTCGCTCTAAGATCGAGGATGAACCTGCCTCGCTCTAAGATCGAGGATGAACCTGCGTCGCTCTAAGATCGAGAGGATGAACCTGCGTCGCTCTAAGATCGAGAGGATGAACCTGCGTCGCTCTAAGATCGAGAGAATGAACCTGCGTCGCTCTAAGATCGAGAGGATGAACCTGCGTCGCTCTAAGATCGAGGATAAACCTGCGTCGCTCTAAGATCGAGAGGATGAACCTGCGTCGCTCTAAGATCGAGGATGAACCTGCGTCGCTCTAAGATCGAGGATGAACCTGCGTCGCTCTAAGATCGAGGATGAACCTGCGTCGCTCTAAGATCGAGGATGAACCTGCGTCGCTCTAAGATCGAGGATGAACCTGCGTCGCTCTAAGATCGAGAGGATGAACCTGCGTCGCTCTAAGATCGAGGATGAACCTGCGTCACTCTAAGATCGAGGATGAACCTGCGTCGCTCTAAGATCGAGAGGATGAACCTGCGTCGCTCTAAGATCGAGAGGATGAACCTGCGTCGCTCTAAGATCGAGGATGAACCTGCGTCGCTCTAAGATCGAGAGGATGAACCTGTGTCGCTCTAAGATCGAGAGGATGAACCTGCTTCCCTCTAAAATTGAGGATGAACCTGCGTCGCTCTAAGATCGAGAGGATTAACCTGCGTCGCTCTAAGATCGAGAGGATTAACCTGCGTCGCTCTAAGATCGAGGATGAACCTGCGTTGCTCTAAGATCGAGGATGAACCTGCGTCGCTCTAAGATCGAGGATGAACCTGCGTCGCTCTAAGATCGAGAGGATGAACCTGCGTCGTTCTAAGATCGAGGATGAACCTGCGTCGCTCTAAGATCGAGGATGAACCTGCGTCGCTCTAAGATCGAGGATGAACCTGCGTCGCTCTAAGATCGAGGATGAACCTGCGTCGCTCTAAGATCGAGAGGATGAACCTGCGTCGCTCTAAGATCGAGAGGATGAACCTGCGTCGCTCTAAGATCGAGAGGATGAACCTGCGTCGCTCTAAGATCGAGGGGATGAACCTGCGTCGCTCTAAGATCGAGAGGATGAACATGCGTCGCTCTAAGATCGAGGATGAACCTGCGTCGCTCTAAGATCGAGAGGATGAACCTACGTCGCTCTAAGATCGAGGATGAACCTGCGTCGCTCTAAGATCGAGGATGAACCTGCGTCGCTCTAAGATCGAGGATGAACCTGCGTCGCTCTAAGATCGAGGATGAACCTGCGTCGCTCTAAGATCGAGGATGAACCTGCGTCTCTCTAAGATCGAGAGGATGAACCTGCGTCGCTCTAAGATCGAGAGGATGAACCTGCGTCGCTCTAAGATCGAGAGGATGAACATGCGTCGCTCTAAGATCGAGAGGATGAACCTGCGTCGCTCTAAGATCGAGAGGATGAACCTGCGTCGCTCTAAGATCGAGGATGAACCTGCGTTGCTCTAAGATCGAGGATGAACCTGCGTCGCTCTAAGATCGAGGATGAACCTGCGTCGCTCTAAGATCGAGAGGATGAACCTGCGTCGCTCTAAGATCGAGAGGATGAACCTGCGTCGCTCTAAGATCGAGAGGATGAACCTGCGTCGCTCTAAGATCGAGGATGAACCTGCGTCGCTCTAAGATCGAGGATGAACCTGCGTCGCTCTAAGATCGAGGATGAACCTGCGTCGCTCTAAGATCGAGGATGAACCTGCGTCGCTCTAAGATCGAGGATGAACCTGCGTCGCTCTAAGATCGAGAGGATGAACCTGCGTCGCTCTAAGATCGAGAGGATGAACCTGCGTCGCTCTAAGATCGAGAGGATGAACCTGCGTCGCTCTAAGATCGAGGGGATGAACCTGCGTCGCTCTAAGATCGAGAGGATGAACCTGCGTCGCTCTAAGATCGAGGATGAACCTGCGTCGCTCTAAGATCGAGAGGATGAACCTGCGTCGCTCTAAGATCGAGGATGAACCTGCGTCGCTCTAAGATCGAGGATGAACCTGCGTCGCTCTAAGATCGAGAGGATGAACCTGTGTCGCTCTAAGATCGAGAGGATGAACCTGCTTCCCTCTAAAATTGAGGATGAACCTGCGTCGCTCTAAGATCGAGAGGATTAACCTGCGTCGCTCTAAGATCGAGAGGATTAACCTGCGTCGCTCTAAGATCGAGGATGAACCTGCGTTGCTCTAAGATCGAGGATGAACCTGCGTCGCTCTAAGATCGAGGATGAACCTGCGTCGCTCTAAGATCGAGAGGATGAACCTGCGTCGCTCTAAGATCGAGGATGAACCTGCGTCGTTCTAAGATCGAGGATGAACCTGCGTCGCTCTAAGATCGAGGATGAACCTGCGTCGCTCTAAGATCGAGGATGAACCTGCGTCGCTCTAAGATCGAGGATGAACCTGCGTCGCTCTAAGATCGAGAGGATGAACCTGCGTCGCTCTAAGATCGAGAGGATGAACCTGCGTCGCTCTAAGATCGAGAGGATGAACCTGCGTCGCTCTAAGATCGAGGGGATGAACCTGCGTCGCTCTAAGATCGAGAGGATGAACATGCGTCGCTCTAAGATCGAGGATGAACCTGCGTCGCTCTAAGATCGAGAGGATGAACCTACGTCGCTCTAAGATCGAGGATGAACCTGCGTCGCTCTAAGATCGAGGATGAACCTGCGTCGCTCTAAGATCGAGGATGAACCTGCGTCGCTCTAAGATCGAGGATGAACCTGCGTCGCTCTAAGATCGAGGATGAACCTGCGTCTCTCTAAGATCGAGAGGATGAACCTGCGTCGCTCTAAGATCGAGAGGATGAACCTGCGTCGCTCTAAGATCGAGAGGATGAACATGCGTCGCTCTAAGATCGAGAGGATGAACCTGCGTCGCTCTAAGATCGAGAGGATGAACCTGCGTCGCTCTAAGATCGAGGATGAACCTGCGTTGCTCTAAGATCGAGGATGAACCTGCGTCGCTCTAAGATCGAGGATGAACCTGCGTCGCTCTAAGATCGAGAGGATGAACCTGCGTCGCTCTAAGATCGAGAGGATGAACCTGCGTCGCTCTAAGATCGAGAGGATGAACCTGCGTCGCTCTAAGATCGAGGATGAACCTGCGTCGCTCTAAGATCGAGGATGAACCTGCGTCGCTCTAAGATCGAGGATGAACCTGCGTCGCTCTAAGATCGAGGATGAACCTGCGTCGCTCTAAGATCGAGGATGAACCTGCGTCGCTCTAAGATCGAGAGGATGAACCTGCGTCGCTCTAAGATCGAGAGGATGAACCTGCGTCGCTCTAAGATCGAGAGGATGAACCTGCGTCGCTCTAAGATCGAGGGGATGAACCTGCGTCGCTCTAAGATCGAGAGGATGAACCTGCGTCGCTCTAAGATCGAGGATGAACCTGCGTCGCTCTAAGATCGAGAGGATGAACCTGCGTCGCTCTAAGATCGAGGATGAACCTGCGTCGCTCTAAGATCGAGGATGAACCTGCGTCGCTCTAAGATCGAGGATGAACCTGCGTCGCTCTAAGATCGAGGATGAACCTGCGTCGCTCTAAGATCGAGGATGAACCTGCGTCGCTCTAAGATCGAGAGGATGAACCTGCGTCGCTCTAAGATCGAGGATGAACCTGCTTCGCTCTAAGATCGAGGATGAACCTGCGTCGCTCTAAGATCGAGAGGATGAACCTGCGTCGCTCTAAGATCGAGAGGATGAACCTGCGTCGCTCTAAGATCGAGAGGATGAACATGCGTCGCTCTAAGATCGAGAGGATGAACCTGCGTCGCTCTAAGATCGAGAGGATGAACCTGCGTCGCTCTAAGATCGAGGATGAACCTGCGTCGCTCTAAGATCGAGAGGATGAACCTGCGTCGCTCTAAAATCGAGGATGAACCTGCGTCGCTCTAAGATCGAGAGGATGAACCTGCGTCGCTCTAAGATCGAGAGGATGAACCTGCGTCGCTCTAAGATCGAGAGGATGAACCGGCGTCGCTCTAAGATCGAGGATGAACCTGCGTCGCTCTAAGATCGAGAGGATGAACCTGCGTCGCTCTAAGATCGAGAGGATGAACCTGTGTCGCTCTAAGATCGAGGATGAACCTGCGTCGCTCTAAGATCGAGAGGATGAACCTGCGTCGCTCTAAGATCGAGAGGATGAACCTGCGTCGCTCTAAGATTGAGAGGAGGAACCTGCGTCACTCTAAGATCGAGGATGAACCTGCGTTGCTCTAAGATCAAGAGGATGAACCTGCGTCGCTCTAAGATCGAGAGGATGAACCTGCGTCGCTCTAAGATCGAGAGGATGAACCTGCGTCGCTCTAAGATCGAGAGGATGAACATGCGTCGCTCTAAGATCGAGGATGAACCTGCGTCGCTCTAAGATCGAGAGGATGAACCTGCGTCGCTCTAAGATCGAGGATGAACCTGCGTCGCTCTAAGATCGAGGATGAACCTGCGTCGCTCTAAGATCGAGGATGAACCTGCGTCGCTCTAAGATCGAGAGGATGAACCTGCGTCGCTCTAAGATCAAGAGGATGAACATGCGTCGCTCTAAGATCGAGAGGATGAACCTGCGTCGCTCTAAGATCGAGAGGATGAACCTGCGTCGCTCTAAGATCGAGGATGAACCTGCGTCGCTCTAAGATCGAGAGGATGAACCTGCGTCGCTCTAAGATCGAGAGGATGAACCTGCGTCGCTCTAAGATCGAGAGGATGAACCTGCGTCGCTCTAAGATCGAGAGGATGAACCTGCGTCGCTCTAAGATCGAGAGGATGAACCTGCGTCGCTCTAAGATCGAGGATGAACCTGCGTCGCTCTAAGATCGAGAGGATGAACCTGCGTCGCTCTAAGATCGAGAGGATGAACCTGCGTCGCTCTAAGATCGAGGATGAACCTGCGTCGCTCTAAGATCGAGAGGATGAACCTGCGTCGCTCTAAGATCGAGAGGATGAACCTGCGTCACTCTAAGATCGAGGATGAACCTGCGTCGCTCTCAGATCGAGAGGATAAACCTGCGTCGCTCTAAGATCGAGAGGATGGACCTGCGTCGCTCTAAGATCGAGAGGATGAACCTGCGTCGTTCTAAGATCGAGGATGAACCTGCGTCGCTCTAAGATCGAGAGGATGAACCTGCGTCGCTCTAAGATCGAGAGGATGAACCTGCGTCACTCTAAGATCGAGGATGAACCTGCGTTGCTCTAAGATCGAGAGGATGAACCTGCGTCGCTCTAAGATCGAGGATGAACCTGCGTCGCTCTAAGATCGAGGATGAACCTGCGTCGCTCTAAGATCGAGGATGAACCTGCGTCGCTCTAAGATCGAGGATGAACCTGCTTCGCTCTAAGATCGAGGATGAACCTGCGTCGCTCTAAGATCGAGAGGATGAACATGCGTCGCTCTAAGATCGAGGATGAACCTGCGTCGCTCTAAGATCGAGAGGATGAACCTGCGTCGCTCTAAGATCGAGGATGAACCTGCCTCGCTCTAAGATCGAGGATGAACCTGCGTCGCTCTAAGATCGAGAGGATGAACATGCGTCGCTCTAAGATCGAGAGGATGAACCTGCGTCGCTCTAAGATCGAGGATGAACCTGCGTCGCTCTAAGATCGAGGATGAACCTGCGTCGCTCTAAGATCGAGGATGAACCTGCGTCGCTCTAAGATCGAGAGGATGAACATGCGTCGCTCTAAGATCGAGGATGAACCTGCGTCGCTCTAAGATCGAGAGGATGAACCTGCGTCGCTCTAAGATCGAGAGGATGAACCTGCGTCGCTCTAAGATCGAGGATGAACCTGCGTCGCTCTAAGATCGAGAGGATGAACCTGCGTCGCTCTAAGATCGAGGATGAACCTGCGTCGCTCTAATATCGAGAGGATGAACCTGCGTCGCTCTAAGATCGAGGATGAACCTGCGTCGCTCTAAGATCGAGGATGAACCTGCGTCGCTCTAAGATCGAGAATGAACCTGCGTCGCTCTAAGATCGAGGATGAACCTGCTTCGCTCTAAGATCGAGAGGATGAACCTGCGTCGCTCTAAGATCGAGAGGATGAACCTGCATCGCTCTATGATCGAGAGGATGAACCTGCGTCGCTCTAAGATCGAGAGGATGAACCTGCGTCGCTCTAAGATCGAGAGGATGAACCTGCGTCGCTCTAAGATCGAGGATGAACCTGCGTCGCTCTAAGATCGAGAGGATGAACCTGCGTCGCTCTAAGATCGAGAGGATGAACCTGCGTCGCTCTAAGATCGAGGATGAACCTGCGTCGCTCTAAGATCGAGAGGATGAACCTGCGTCGCTCTAAGATCGAGAGGATGAACCTGCGTCGCTCTAAGATCGAGAGGATGAACCTGCGTCGCTCTAAGATCGAGAGGATGAACCTGCGTCGCTCTAAGATCGAGGATGAACCTGCGTCGCTCTAAGATCGAGAGGATGAACCTGCGTCGCTCTAAGATCGAGAGGATGAACCTGCGTCGCTCTAAGATCGAGGATGAACCTGCGTCGCTCTAAGATCGAGAGGATGAACCTGCGTCGCTCTAAGATCGAGAGGATGAACCTGCGTCGCTCTAAGATCGAGGATGAACCTGCGTCGCTCTAAGATCGAGAGGATGAACCTGCGTCGCTCTAAGATCGAGAGGATGAACCTGCGTCACTCTAAGATCGAGGATGAACCTGCGTCGCTCTAAGATCGAGACGATGAACCTGCGTCGCTCTAAGATCGAGGATGAACCTGCGTCGCTCTAAGATCGAGGATGAACCTGCGTCGCTCTAAGATCGAGGATGAACCTGCGTCGCTCTAAGATCGAGGATGAACCTGCGTCGCTCTAAGATCGAGAGGATGAACCTTCGTCGCTCTAAGATCGAGAGGATGAACCTGCATCGCTCTAAGATCGAGAGGATGAACCTGCGTTGCTCTAAGATCGAGAGGATGAACCTGCGTTGCTCTAAGATCGAGAGGATGAACCTGCGTCGCTCTAAGATCGAGGATGAACCTGCGTCGCTCTAAGATCGAGAGGATGAACCTGCGTCGCTCTAAGATCGAGAGGATGAACCTACGTCGCTCTAAGATCGAGAGGATGAACCTGCGTCGCTCTAAGATCGAGGATGAACCTGCGTCGCTCTAAGATCGAGAGGATGAACCTGCGTCGCTCTAAGATCGAGAGGATGAACCGGCGTCGCTCTAAGATCGAGGATGAACCTGCGTCGCTCTAAGATCGAGAGGATGAACCTGCGTCGCTCTAAGATCGAGAGGATGAACCTGCGTCGCTCTAAGATCGAGAGGAGGAACCTGCGTCACTCTAAGATCGAGGATGAACCTGCGTTGCTCTAAGATCAAGAGGATGAACCTGCGTCGCTCTAAGATCGAGAGGATGAACCTGCGTCGCTCTAAGATCGAGAGGATGAACCTGCGTCGCTCTAAGATCGAGTGGATGAACATGCGTCGCTCTAAGATCGAGGATGAACCTGCGTCGCTCTAAGATCGAGAGGATGAACCTGCGTCGCTCTAAGATCGAGGATGAACCTGCGTCGCTCTAAGATCGAGGATGAACCTGCGTCGCTCTAAGATCGAGGATGAACCTGCGTCGCTCTAAGATCGAGAGGATGAACCTGCGTCGCTCTAAGATCGAGAGGATGAACATGCGTCGCTCTAAGATCGAGAGGATGAACCTGCGTCGCTCTAAGATCGAGAGGATGAACCTGCGTCGCTCTAAGATCGAGGATGAACCTGCGTCGCTCTAAGATCGAGAGGATGAACCTGCGTCGCTCTAAGATCGAGAGGATGAACCTGCGTCGCTCTAAGATCGAGGATGAACCCGCGTCGCTCTAAGATCGAGAGGATGAACCTGCGTCGCTCTAAGATCGAGAGGATGAACCTGCGTTGCTCTAAGATCGAGGATGAACCCGCGTCGCTCTAAGATCGAGAGGATGAACCTGCGTCGCTCTAAGATCGAGGATGAACCTGCGTCGCTCTAAGATCGAGAGGATGAACCTGCGTCGCTCTAAGATCGAGAAGATGAACCTGAGTCGCTCTAAGATCGAGAGGATGAACCTGCGTCGCTCTAAGATCGAGGATGAACCTGCGTCGGTCTAAGATCGAGAGGATGAACCTGCGTCGCTCTAAGATCGAGGATGAACCTGCGTCGCTCTATGATCGAGGATGAACCTGCGTCGCTCTAAGATCGAGAGGATGAACCTGCGTCGCTCTAAGATCGAGAGGATGAACCTGCATCGCTCTAAGATCGAGAGGATGAACCTGCGTCGCTCTAAGATCGAGAGGATGAACCTGCGTCGCTCTAAGATCGAGAGGATGAACCTGCGTCGCTCTAAGATCGAGGATGAACCTGCGTCGCTCTAAGATCGAGAGGATGAACCTGCGTCGCTCTAAGATCGAGAGGATGAACCTGCGTCGCTCTAAGATCGAGAGGATGAACCTGCGTCGCTCTAAGATCGAGGATGAACCTGCGTCGCTCTAAGATCGAGAGGATGAACCTGCATCGCTCTAAGATCGAGAGGATGAACCTGCGTCGCTCTAAGATCGAGAGGATGAACCTGCGTCGCTCTAAGATCGAGGATGAACCTGCGTCGCTCTAAGATCGAGAGGATGAACCTGCGTCGCTCTAAGATCGAGAGGATGAACCTGCATCCCTCTAAAATTGAGGATGAACCTGCGTCGCTCTAAGATCGAGAGGATTAACCTGCGTCGCTCTAAGATCGAGAGGATTAACCTGCGTCGCTCTAAGATCGAGGATGAACCTGCGTTGCTCTAAGATCGAGGATGAACCTGCGTCGCTCTAAGATCGAGGATGAACCTGCGTCGCTCTAAGATCGAGAGGATGAACCTGCGTCGCTCTAAGATCGAGGATGAACCTGCGTCGCTCTAAGATCGAGGATGAACCTGCGTCGCTCTAAGATCGAGGATGAACCTGCGTCGCTCTAAGATCGAGGATGAACCTGCGTCGCTCTAAGATCGAGAGGATGAACCTGCGTCGCTCTAAGATCGAGGGGATGAACCTGCGTCGCTCTAAGATCGAGAGGATGAACATGCGTCGCTCTAAGATCGAGAGGATGAACCTGCGTCGCTCTAAGATCGAGAGGATGAACCTGCGTCGCTCTAAGATCGAGGATGAACCTGCGTCGCTCTAAGATCGAGGATGAACCTGCGTCGCTCTAAGATCGAGGATGAACCTGCGTCGCTCTAAGATCGAGGATGAACCTGCGTCGCTCTAAGATCGAGAGGATGAACCTGCGTCGCTCTAAGATCGAGAGGATGAACCTGCGTCGCTCTAAGATCGAGAGGATGAACCTGCGTCACTCTAAGATCGAGGGGATGAACCTGCGTCGCTCTAAGATCGAGAGGATGAACATGCGTCGCTCTAAGATCGAGGATGAACCTGCGTCGCTCTAAGATCGAGGATGAACCTGCGTCGCTCTAAGATCGAGGATGAACCTGCGTCGCTCTAAGATCGAGGATGAACCTGCGTCGCTCTAAGATCGAGGATGAACCTGCGTCGCTCTAAGATCGAGGATGAACCTGCGTCGCTCTAAGATCGAGAGGATGAACCTGCGTCGCTCTAAGATCGAGAGGATGAACCTGCGTCGCTCTAAGATCGATAGGATGAACATGCGTCGCTCTAAGATCGAGAGGATGAACCTGCGTCGCTCTAAGATCGAGAGGATGAACCTGCGTCGCTCTAAGATCGAGGATGAACCTGCGTCGCTCTAAGATCGAGAGGATGAACCTGCGTCGCTCTAAAATCGAGGATGAACCTGCGTCGCTCTAAGATCGAGAGGATGAACCTGCGTCGCTCTAAGATCGAGAGGATGAACCTGCGTCGCTCTAAGATCGAGACGATGAACCTGCGTCGCTCTAAGATCGAGAGGATGAACCTGCGTCGCTCTAAGATCGAGGATGAACCTGAGTCGCTCTAAGATCGAGAGGATGAACCTGCGTCGCTCTAAGATCGAGAGGATGAACCTGCGTCGCTCTAAGATCGAGGATGAACCTGCGTCGCTCTAAGATCGAGAGGATGAACCTGCGTCGCTCTAAGATCGAGAGGATGAACCTGCGTCGCTCTAAGATCGAGGATGAACCTGCGTCGCTCTAAGATCGAGAGGATGAACCTGCGTCGCTCTAAGATCGAGGATGAACCTGCGTCGCTCTAAGATACAAGAGGATGAACCTGCGTCGCTCTAAGATCGAGAGGATGAACCTGCGTCGCTCTAAGATCGAGAGGATGAACCTGCGTCGCTCTAAGATCGAGGATGAACCTGCGTCGCTCTAAGATCGAGAGGATGAACCTGCGTCGCTCTAAGATCGAGAGGATGAACCTGCGTCGCTCTAAGATCGAGGATGAACCTGCGTCGCTCTAAGATCGAGAGGATGAACCTGCGTCGCTCTAAGATCGAGAGGATGAACCTGCGTCACTCTAAGATCGAGGATGAACCTGCGTTGCTCTAAGATCGAGACGATGAACCTGCGTCGCTCTAAGATCGAGGATGAACCTGCGTCGCTCTAAGATCGAGGATGAACCTGCGTCGCTCTAAGATAGAGGATGAACCTGCGTCGCTCTAAGATCGAGGATGAACCTGCGTCGCTCTAAGATCGAGAGGATGAACCTGCGTCGCTCTAAGATCGAGAGGATGAACCTGCGTCGCTCTAAGATCGAGAGGATGAACCTGCGTCGCTCTAAGATCGAGAGGATGAACCTGCGTCGCTCTAAGATCGAGAGGATGAACCTGCGTCGCTCTAAGATCGAGGATGAACCTGCGTCGCTCTAAGATCGAGAGGATGAACCTGCGTCGCTCTAAGATCGAGAGGATGAACCTGCGTCGCTCTAAGATCGAGAGGATGAACCTGCGTCGCTCTAAGATCGAGGATGAACCTGCGTCGCTCTAAGATCGAGAGGATGAACCTGCGTCGCTCTAAGATCGAGAGGATGAACCTGCGTCGCTCTAAGATCGAGAGGATGAACCTGCGTTGCTCTAAGATCGAGAGGATGAACCTGCGTCGCTCTAAGATCGAGAGGATGAACCTGCGTCGCTCTAAGATCGAGGATGAACCTGCGTCGCTCTAAGATCGAGAGGATGAACCTGCGTCGCTCTAAGATCGAGAAGATGAACCTGAGTCGCTCTAAGATCGAGAGGATGAACCTGCGTCGCTCTAAGATCGAGGATGAACCTGCGTCGGTCTAAGATCGAGAGGATGAACCTGCGTCGCTCTAAGATCGAGGATGAACCTGCGTCGCTCTATGATCGAGGATGAACCTGCGTCGCTCTAAGATCGAGAGGATGAACCTGCGTCGCTCTAAGATCGAGAGGATGAACCTGCATCGCTCTAAGATCGAGAGGATGAACCTGCGTCGCTCTAAGATCGAGAGGATGAACCTGCGTCGCTCTAAGATCGAGAGGATGAACCTGCGTCGCTCTAAGATCGAGGATGAACCTGCGTCGCTCTAAGATCGAGAGGATGAACCTGCGTCGCTCTAAGATCGAGAGGATGAACCTGCGTCGCTCTAAGATCGAGAGGATGAACCTGCGTCGCTCTAAGATCGAGGATGAACCTGCGTCGCTCTAAGATCGAGAGGATGAACCTGCATCGCTCTAAGATCGAGAGGATGAACCTGCGTCGCTCTAAGATCGAGAGGATGAACCTGCGTCGCTCTAAGATCGAGGATGAACCTGCGTCGCTCTAAGATCGAGAGGATGAACCTGCGTCGCTCTAAGATCGAGAGGATGAACCTGCATCCCTCTAAAATTGAGGATGAACCTGCGTCGCTCTAAGATCGAGAGGATGAACCTGCGTCGCTCTAAGATCGAGAGGATTAACCTGCGTCGCTCTAAGATCGAGGATGAACCTGCGTTGCTCTAAGATCGAGGATGAACCTGCGTCGCTCTAAGATCGAGGATGAACCTGCGTCGCTCTAAGATCGAGAGGATGAACCTGCGTCGCTCTAAGATCGAGGATGAACCTGCGTCGCTCTAAGATCGAGGATGAACCTGCGTCGCTCTAAGATCGAGGATGAACCTGCGTCGCTCTAAGATCGAGGATTAACCTGCGTCGCTCTAAGATCGAGAGGATGAACCTGCGTCGCTCTAAGATCGAGGGGATGAACCTGCGTCGCTCTAAGATCGAGAGGATGAACATGCGTCGCTCTAAGATCGAGAGGATGAACCTGCGTCGCTCTAAGATCGAGAGGATGAACCTGCGTCGCTCTAAGATCGAGGATGAACCTGCGTCGCTCTAAGATCGAGGATGAACCTGCGTCGCTCTAAGATCGAGGATGAACCTGCGTCGCTCTAAGATCGAGGATGAACCTGCGTCGCTCTAAGATCGAGAGGATGAACCTGCGTCGCTCTAAGATCGAGAGGATGAACCTGCGTCGCTCTAAGATCGAAAGGATGAACCTGCGTCACTCTAAGATCGAGGGGATGAACCTGCGTCGCTCTAAGATCGAGAGGATGAACATGCGTCGCTCTAAGATCGAGGATGAACCTGCGTCGCTCTAAGATCGAGGATGAACCTGCGTCGCTCTAAGATCGAGGATGAACCTGCGTCGCTCTAAGATCGAGGATGAACCTGCGTCGCTCTAAGATCGAGGATGAACCTGCGTCGCTCTAAGATCGAGGATGAACCTGCGTCGCTCTAAGATCGAGAGGATGAACCTGCGTCGCTCTAAGATCGAGAGGATGAACCTGCGTCGCTCTAAGATCGATAGGATGAACATGCGTCGCTCTAAGATCGAGAGGATGAACCTGCGTCGCTCTAAGATCGAGAGGATGAACCTGCGTCGCTCTAAGATCGAGGATGAACCTGCGTCGCTCTAAGATCGAGAGGATGAACCTGCGTCGCTCTAAAATCGAGGATGAACCTGCGTCGCTCTAAGATCGAGAGGATGAACCTGCGTCGCTCTAAGATCGAGAGGATGAACCTGCGTCGCTCTAAGATCGAGACGATGAACCTGCGTCGCTCTAAGATCGAGAGGATGAACCTGCGTCGCTCTAAGATCGAGGATGAACCTGAGTCGCTCTAAGATCGAGAGGATGAACCTGCGTCGCTCTAAGATCGAGAGGATGAACCTGCGTCGCTCTAAGATCGAGGATGAACCTGCGTCGCTCTAAGATCGAGAGGATGAACCTGCGTCGCTCTAAGATCGAGAGGATGAACCTGCGTCGCTCTAAGATCGAGGATGAACCTGCGTCGCTCTAAGATCGAGAGGATGAACCTGCGTCGCTCTAAGATCGAGGATGAACCTGCGTCGCTCTAAGATCGAGAGGATGAACCTGCGTCGCTCTAAGATCGAGAGGATGAACCTGCGTCGCTCTAAGATCGAGAGGATGAACCTGCGTCGCTCTAAGATCGAGGATGAACCTGCGTCGCTCTAAGATCGAGAGGATGAACCTGCGTCGCTCTAAGATCGAGAGGATGAACCTGCGTCGCTCTAAGATCGAGGATGAACCTGCGTCGCTCTAAGATCGAGAGGATGAACCTGCGTCGCTCTAAGATCGAGAGGATGAACCTGCGTCACTCTAAGATCGAGGATGAACCTGCGTTGCTCTAAGATCGAGACGATGAACCTGCGTCGCTCTAAGATCGAGGATGAACCTGCGTCGCTCTAAGATCGAGGATGAACCTGCGTCGCTCTAAGATAGAGGATGAACCTGCGTCGCTCTAAGATCGAGGATGAACCTGCGTCGCTCTAAGATCGAGAGGATGAACCTGCGTCGCTCTAAGATCGAGAGGATGAACCTGCGTCGCTCTAAGATCGAGAGGATGAACCTGCGTCGCTCTAAGATCGAGAGGATGAACCTGCGTCGCTCTAAGATCGAGAGGATGAACCTGCGTCGCTCTAAGATCGAGGATGAACCTGCGTCGCTCTAAGATCGAGAGGATGAACCTGCGTCGCTCTAAGATCGAGAGGATGAACCTGCGTCGCTCTAAGATCGAGAGGATGAACCTGCGTCGCTCTAAGATCGAGGATGAACCTGCGTCGCTCTAAGATCGAGAGGATGAACCTGCGTCGCTCTAAGATCGAGAGGATGAACCTGCGTCGCTCTAAGATCGAGAGGATGAACCTGCGTCGCTCTAAGATCGAGGATGAACCTGCGTCGCTCTAAGATCGAGAGGATGAACCTGCGTCGCTCTAAGATCGAGAGGATGAACCTGCGTCGCTCTAAGATCGAGGATGAACCTGCGTCGCTCTAAGATCGAGAGGATGAACCTGCGTCGCTCTAAGATCGAGAGGATGAACCTGCGTCACTCTAAGATCGAGGATGAACCTGCGTCGCTCTAAGATCGAGACGATGAACCTGCGTCGCTCTAAGATCGAGGATGAACCTGCGTCGCTCTAAGATCGAGGATGAACCTGCGTCGCTCTAAGATCGAGGATGAACCTGCGTCGCTCTAAGATCGAGGATGAACCTGCGTCGCTCTAAAATCGAGAGGATGAACCTTCGTCGCTCTAAGATCGAGAGGATGAACCTGCATCGCTCTAAGATCGAGAGGATGAACCTGCGTTGCTCTAAGATCGAGAGGATGAACCTGCGTCGCTCTAAGATCGAGAGGATGAACCTGCGTCGCTCTAAGATCGAGGATCAACCTGCGTCGCTCTAAGATCGAGAGGATGAACCTGCGTCGCTCTAAGATCGAGAGGATGAACCTACGTCGCTCTAAGATCGAGAGGATGAACCTGCGTCGCTCTAAGATCGAGGATGAACCTGCGTCGCTCTAAGATCGAGAGGATGAACCTGCATCGCTCTAAGATCGTGAGGATGAACCTGCGTCGCTCTAAGATCGAGAGGATGAACCTGCGTCGCTCTAAGATCGAGGATGAACCTGCGTCGCTCTAAGATCGAGAGGATGAACCTGCGTCGCTCTAAGATCGAGAGGATGAACCTGCTTCCCTCTAAAATTGAGGATGAACCTGCGTCGCTCTAAGATCGAGAGGATTAACCTGCGTCGCTCTAAGATCGAGAGGATTAACCTGCGTCGCTCTAAGATCGAGGATGAACCTGCGTTGCTCTAAGATCGAGGATGAACCTGCGTCGCTCTAAGATCGAGGATGAACCTGCGTCGCTCTAAGATCGAGGATGAACCTGCGTCGCTCTAAGATCGAGGATGAACCTGCGTCGCTCTAAGATCGAGAGGATGAACCTGCGTCGCTCTAAGATCGAGAGGATGAACCTGCGTCGCTCTAAGATCGAGAGGATGAACCTGCGTCACTCTAAGATCGAGGGGATGAACCTGCGTCGCTCTAAGATCGAGAGGATGAACATGCGTCGCTCTAAGATCGAGGATGAACCTGCGTCGCTCTAAGATCGAGGATGAACCTGCGTCGCTCTAAGATCGAGGATGAACCTGCGTCGCTCTAAGATCGAGGATGAACCTGCGTCGCTCTAAGATCGAGGATGAACCTGCGTCGCTCTAAGATCGAGGATGAACCTGCGTCGCTCTAAGATCGAGAGGATGAACCTGCGTCGCTCTAAGATCGAGAGGATGAACATGCGTCGCTCTAAGATCGATAGGATGAACATGCGTCGCTCTAAGATCGAGAGGATGAACCTGCGTCGCTCTAAGATCGAGAGGATGAACCTGCGTCGCTCTAAGATCGAGGATGAACCTGCGTCGCTCTAAGATCGAGAGGATGAACCTGCGTCGCTCTAAAATCGAGGATGAACCTGCGTCGCTCTAAGATCGAGAGGATGAACCTGCGTCGCTCTAAGATCGAGAGGATGAACCTGCGTCGCTCTAAGATCGAGACGATGAACCTGCGTCGCTCTAAGATCGAGAGGATGAACCTGCGTCGCTCTAAGATCGAGGATGAACCTGAGTCGCTCTAAGATCGAGAGGATGAACCTGCGTCGCTCTAAGATCGAGAGGATGAACCTGCGTCGCTCTAAGATCGAGAGGATGAACCTGCGTCGCTCTAAGATCGAGGATGAACCTGCGTCGCTCTAAGATCGAGAGGATGAACCTGCGTCGCTCTAAGATCGAGAGGATGAACCTGCGTCGCTCTAAGATCGAGGATGAACCTGCGTCGCTCTAAGATCGAGAGGATGAACCTGCGTCGCTCTAAGATCGAGGATGAACCTGCGTCGCTCTAAGATCGAGAGGATGAACCTGCGTCGCTCTAAGATCGAGAGGATGAACCTGCGTCGCTCTAAGATCGAGAGGATGAACCTGCGTCGCTCTAAGATCGAGGATGAACCTGCGTCGCTCTAAGATCGAGAGGATGAACCTGCGTCGCTCTAAGATCGAGAGGATGAACCTGCGTCGCTCTAAGATCGAGGATGAACCTGCGTCGCTCTAAGATCGAGAGGATGAACCTGCGTCGCTCTAAGATCGAGAGGATGAACCTGCGTCGCTCTAAGATCGAGAGGATGAACCTGCGTCGCTCTAAGATCGATAGGATGAACATGCGTCGCTCTAAGATCGAGAGGATGAACCTGCGTCGCTCTAAGATCGAGAGGATGAACCTGCGTCGCTCTAAGATCGAGGATGAACCTGCGTCGCTCTAAGATCGAGAGGATGAACCTGCGTCGCTCTAAAATCGAGGATGAACCTGCGTCGCTCTAAGATCGAGAGGATGAACCTGCGTCGCTCTAAGATCGAGAGGATGAACCTGCGTCGCTCTAAGATCGAGACGATGAACCTGCGTCGCTCTAAGATCGAGAGGATGAACCTGCGTCGCTCTAAGATCGAGGATGAACCTGAGTCGCTCTAAGATCGAGAGGATGAACCTGCGTCGCTCTAAGATCGAGAGGATGAACCTGCGTCGCTCTAAGATCGAGGATGAACCTGCGTCGCTCTAAGATCGAGAGGATGAACCTGCGTCGCTCTAAGATCGAGAGGATGAACCTGCGTCGCTCTAAGATCGAGGATGAACCTGCGTCGCTCTAAGATCGAGAGGATGAACCTGCGTCGCTCTAAGATCGAGGATGAACCTGCGTCGCTCTAAGATCGAGAGGATGAACCTGCGTCGCTCTAAGATCGAGAGGATGAACCTGCGTCGCTCTAAGATCGAGAGGATGAACCTGCGTCGCTCTAAGATCGAGGATGAACCTGCGTCGCTCTAAGATCGAGAGGATGAACCTGCGTCGCTCTAAGATCGAGAGGATGAACCTGCGTCGCTCTAAGATCGAGGATGAACCTGCGTCGCTCTAAGATCGAGAGGATGAACCTGCGTCGCTCTAAGATCGAGAGGATGAACCTGCGTCGCTCTAAGATCGAGGATGAACCTGCGTTGCTCTAAGATCGAGACGATGAACCTGCGTCGCTCTAAGATCGAGGATGAACCTGCGTCGCTCTAAGATCGAGGATGAACCTGCGTCGCTCTAAGATAGAGGATGAACCTGCGTCGCTCTAAGATCGAGGATGAACCTGCGTCGCTCTAAGATCGAGAGGATGAACCTGCGTCGCTCTAAGATCGAGAGGATGAACCTGCGTCGCTCTAAGATCGAGAGGATGAACCTGCGTCGCTCTAAGATCGAGAGGATGAACCTGCGTCGCTCTAAGATCGAGAGGATGAACCTGCGTCGCTCTAAGATCGAGGATGAACCTGCGTCGCTCTAAGATCGAGAGGATGAACCTGCGTCGCTCTAAGATCGAGAGGATGAACCTGCGTCGCTCTAAGATCGAGAGGATGAACCTGCGTCGCTCTAAGATCGAGGATGAACCTGCGTCGCTCTAAGATCGAGAGGATGAACCTGCGTCGCTCTAAGATCGAGAGGATGAACCTGCGTCGCTCTAAGATCGAGAGGATGAACCTGCGTCGCTCTAAGATCGAGGATGAACCTGCGTCGCTCTAAGATCGAGAGGATGAACCTGCGTCGCTCTAAGATCGAGAGGATGAACCTGCGTCGCTCTAAGATCGAGGATGAACCTGCGTCGCTCTAAGATCGAGAGGATGAACCTGCGTCGCTCTAAGATCGAGAGGATGAACCTGCGTCACTCTAAGATCGAGGATGAACCTGCGTCGCTCTAAGATCGAGACGATGAACCTGCGTCGCTCTAAGATCGAGGATGAACCTGCGTCGCTCTAAGATCGAGGATGAACCTGCGTCGCTCTAAGATCGAGGATGAACCTGCGTCGCTCTAAGATCGAGGATGAACCTGCGTCGCTCTAAGATCGAGAGGATGAACCTTCGTCGCTCTAAGATCGAGAGGATGAACCTGCATCGCTCTAAGATCGAGAGGATGAACCTGCGTTGCTCTAAGATCGAGAGGATGAACCTGCGTCGCTCTAAGATCGAGAGGATGAACCTGCGTCGCTCTAAGATCGAGGATGAACCTGCGTCGCTCTAAGATCGAGAGGATGAACCTGCGTCGCTCTAAGATCGAGAGGATGAACCTACGTCGCTCTAAGATCGAGAGGATGAACCTGCGTCGCTCTAAGATCGAGGATGAACCTGCGTCGCTCTAAGATCGAGAGGATGAACCTGCATCGCTCTAAGATCGTGAGGATGAACCTGCGTCGCTCTAAGATCGAGAGGATGAACCTGCGTCGCTCTAAGATCGAGGATGAACCTGCGTCGCTCTAAGATCGAGAGGATGAACCTGCGTCGCTCTAAGATCGAGAGGATGAACCTGCTTCCCTCTAAAATTGAGGATGAACCTGCGTCGCTCTAAGATCGAGAGGATTAACCTGCGTCGCTCTAAGATCGAGAGGATTAACCTGCGTCGCTCTAAGATCGAGGATGAACCTGCGTTGCTCTAAGATCGAGGATGAACCTGCGTCGCTCTAAGATCGAGGATGAACCTGCGTCGCTCTAAGATCGAGGATGAACCTGCGTCGCTCTAAGATCGAGGATGAACCTGCGTCGCTCTAAGATCGAGAGGATGAACCTGCGTCGCTCTAAGATCGAGAGGATGAACCTGCGTCGCTCTAAGATCGAGAGGATGAACCTGCGTCACTCTAAGATCGAGGGGATGAACCTGCGTCGCTCTAAGATCGAGAGGATGAACATGCGTCGCTCTAAGATCGAGGATGAACCTGCGTCGCTCTAAGATCGAGGATGAACCTGCGTCGCTCTAAGATCGAGGATGAACCTGCGTCGCTCTAAGATCGAGGATGAACCTGCGTCGCTCTAAGATCGAGGATGAACCTGCATCGCTCTAAGATCGAGGATGAACCTGCGTCGCTCTAAGATCGAGAGGATGAACCTGCGTCGCTCTAAGATCGAGAGGATGAACATGCGTCGCTCTAAGATCGATAGGATGAACATGCGTCGCTCTAAGATCGAGAGGATGAACCTGCGTCGCTCTAAGATCGAGAGGATGAACCTGCGTCGCTCTAAGATCGAGGATGAACCTGCGTCGCTCTAAGATCGAGAGGATGAACCTGCGTCGCTCTAAAATCGAGGATGAACCTGCGTCGCTCTAAGATCGAGAGGATGAACCTGCGTCGCTCTAAGATCGAGAGGATGAACCTGCGTCGCTCTAAGATCGAGACGATGAACCTGCGTCGCTCTAAGATCGAGAGGATGAACCTGCGTCGCTCTAAGATCGAGGATGAACCTGAGTCGCTCTAAGATCGAGAGGATGAACCTGCGTCGCTCTAAGATCGAGAGGATGAACCTGCGTCGCTCTAAGATCGAGAGGATGAACCTGCGTCGCTCTAAGATCGAGGATGAACCTGCGTCGCTCTAAGATCGAGAGGATGAACCTGCGTCGCTCTAAGATCGAGAGGATGAACCTGCGTCGCTCTAAGATCGAGGATGAACCTGCGTCGCTCTAAGATCGAGAGGATGAACCTGCGTCGCTCTAAGATCGAGGATGAACCTGCGTCGCTCTAAGATCGAGAGGATGAACCTGCGTCGCTCTAAGATCGAGAGGATGAACCTGCGTCGCTCTAAGATCGAGAGGATGAACCTGCGTCGCTCTAAGATCGAGGATTAACCTGCGTCGCTCTAAGATCGAGAGGATGAACCTGCGTCGCTCTAAGATCGAGAGGATGAACCTGCGTCGCTCTAAGATCGAGGATGAACCTGCGTCGCTCTAAGATCGAGAGGATGAACCTGCGTCGCTCTAAGATCGAGAGGATGAACCTGCGTCACTCTAAGATCAAGGATGAACCTGCGTTGCTCTAAGATCGAGACGATGAACCTGCGTCGCTCTAAGATCGAGGATGAACCTGCGTCGCTCTAAGATCGAGGATGAACCTGCGTCGCTCTAAGATCGAGGATGAACCTGCGTCGCTCTAAGATCGAGGATGAACCTGCGTCGCTCTAAGATCGAGAGGATGAACCTGCGTCGCTCTAAGATCGAGAGGATGAACCTGCGTCGCTCTAAGATCGAGAGGATGAACCTGCGTCGCTCTAAGATCGAGAGGATGAACCTGCGTCGCTCTAAGATCGAGAGGATGAACCTGCGTCGCTCTAAGATCGAGGATGAACCTGCGTCGCTCTAAGATCGAGAGGATGAACCTGCGTCGCTCTAAGATCGAGAGGATGAACCTGCGTCGCTCTAAGATCGAGAGGATGAACCTGCGTCGCTCTAAGATCGAGGATGAACCTGCGTTGCTCTAAGATCGAGAGGATGAACCTGCGTCGCTCTAAGATCGAGAGGATGAACCTGCGTCGCTCTAAGATCGAGAGGATGAACCTGCGTCGCTCTAAGATCGAGGATGAACCTGCGTCGCTCTAAGATCGAGAGGATGAACCTGAGTCGCTCTAAGATCGAGAGGATGAACCTGCGTCGCTCTAAGATCGAGGATGAACCTAGGTCGCTCTAAGATCGAGAGGATGAACCTGCGTCGCTCTAAGATCGAGAGGATGAACCTGCGTCACTCTAAGATCGAGGATGAACCTGCGTCGCTCTAAGATCGAGACGATGAACCTGCGTCGCTCTAAGATCGAGGATGAACCTGCGTCGCTCTAAGATCGAGGATGAACCTGCGTCGCTCTAAGATCGAGGATGAACCTGCGTCGCTCTAAGATCGAGGATGAACCTGCGTCGCTCTAAGATCGAGAGGATGAACCTTCGTCGCTCTAAGATCGAGAGGATGAACCTGCATCGCTCTAAGATCGAGAGGATGAACCTGCGTCGCTCTAAGATCGAGAGGATGAACCTGCGTCGCTCTAAGATCGAGAGGATGAACCTGCGTCGCTCTAAGATCGAGGATGAACCTGCGTCGCTCTAAGATCGAGAGGATGAACCTGCGTCGCTCTAAGATCGAGAGGATGAACCTACGTCGCTCTAAGATCGAGAGGATGAACCTGCGTCGCTCTAAGATCGAGGATGAACCTGCGTCGCTCTAAGATCGAGAGGATGAACCTGCATCGCTCTAAGATCGTGCGGATGAACCTGCGTCGCTCTAAGATCGAGAGGATGAACCTGCGTCGCTCTAAGATCGAGGATGAACCTGCGTCGCTCTAAGATCGAGAGGATGAACCTGCGTCGCTCTAAGATCGAGAGGATGAACCTGCTTCCCTCTAAAATTGAGGATTAACCTGCGTCGCTCTAAGATCGAGAGGATTAACCTGCGTCGCTCTAAGATCGAGAGGATTAACCTGCGTCGCTCTAAGATCGAGGATGAACCTGCGTTGCTCTAAGATCGAGGATGAACCTGCGTCGCTCTAAGATCGAGGATGAACCTGCGTCGCTCTAAGATCGAGAGGATGAACCTGCGTCGCTCTGAGATCGAGGATGAACCTGCGTCGCTCTAAGATCGAGGATGAACCTGCGTCGCTCTAAGATCGAGGATGAACCTGCGTCGCTCTAAGATCGAGGATGAACCTGCGTCGCTCAAAGATCGAGGATGAACCTGCGTCGCTCTAAGATCGAGAGGATGAACCTGCGTCGCTCTAAGATCGAGAGGATGAACCTGCGTCGCTCTAAGATCGAGAGGATGAACCTGCGTCGCTCTAAGATCGAGGGGATGAACCTGCGTCGCTCTAAGATCGAGAGGATGAACATGCGTCGCTCTAAGATCGAGGATGAACCTGCGTCGCTCTAAGATCGAGAGGATGAACCTGCGTCGCTCTAAGATCGAGGATGAACCTGCGTCGCTCTAAGATCGAGGATGAACCTGCGTCGCTCTAAGATCGAGGATGAACCTGCGTCGCTCTAAGATCGAGGATGAACCTGCGTCGCTCTAAGATCGAGGATGAACCTGCGTCTCTCTAAGATCGAGAGGATGAACCTGCGTCGCTCTAAGATCGAGAGGATGAACCTGCGTCGCTCTAAGATCGAGAGGATGAACATGCGTCGCTCTAAGATCGAGAGGATGAACCTGCGTCGCTCTAAGATCGAGAGGATGAACCTGCGTCGCTCTAAGATCGAGGATGAACCTGCGTTGCTCTAAGATCGAGGATGAACCTGCGTCGCTCTAAGATCGAGGATGAACCTGCGTCGCTCTAAGATCGAGAGGATGAACCTGCGTCGCTCTAAGATCGAGAGGATGAACCTGCGTCGCTCTAAGATCGAGAGGATGAACCTGCGTCGCTCTAAGATCGAGGATGAACCTGCGTCGCTCTAAGATCGAGGATGAACCTGCGTCGCTCTAAGATCGAGGATGAACCTGCGTCGCTCTAAGATCGAGGATGAACCTGCGTCGCTCTAAGATCGAGGATGAACCTGCGTCGCTCTAAGATCGAGAGGATGAACCTGCGTCGCTCTAAGATCGAGAGGATGAACCTGCGTCGCTCTAAGATCGAGAGGATGAACCTGCGTCGCTCTAAGATCGAGGGGATGAACCTGCGTCGCTCTAAGATCGAGAGGATGAACATGCGTCGCTCTAAGATCGAGGATGAACCTGCGTCGCTCTAAGATCGAGAGGATGAACCTGCGTCGCTCTAAGATCGAGGATGAACCTGCGTCGCTCTAAGATCGAGGATGAACCTGCGTCGCTCTAAGATCGAGGATGAACCTGCGTCGCTCTAAGATCGAGGATGAACCTGCGTCGCTCTAAGATCGAGGATGAACCTGCGTCGCTCTAAGATCGAGAGGATGAACCTGCGTCGCTCTAAGATCGAGGATGAACCTGCGTCGCTCTAAGATCGAGGATGAACCTGCGTCGCTCTAAGATCGAGAGGATGAACCTGCGTCGCTCTAAGATCGAGAGGATGAACCTGCGTCGCTCTAAGATCGAGAGGATGAACATGCGTCGCTCTAAGATCGAGAGGATGAACCTGCGTCGCTCTAAGATCGAGAGGATGAACCTGCGTCGCTCTAAGATCGAGGATGAACCTGCGTCGCTCTAAGATCGAGAGGATGAACCTGCGTCGCTCTAAAATCGAGGATGAACCTGCGTCGCTCTAAGATCGAGAGGATGAACCTGCGTCGCTCTAAGATCGAGAGGATGAACCTGCTTCCCTCTAAAATTGAGGATTAACCTGCGTCGCTCTAAGATCGAGAGGATTAACCTGCGTCGCTCTAAGATCGAGAGGATTAACCTGCGTCGCTCTAAGATCGAGGATGAACCTGCGTTGCTCTAAGATCGAGGATGAACCTGCGTCGCTCTAAGATCGAGGATGAACCTGCGTCGCTCTAAGATCGAGAGGATGAACCTGCGTCGCTCTGAGATCGAGGATGAACCTGCGTCGCTCTAAGATCGAGGATGAACCTGCGTCGCTCTAAGATCGAGGATGAACCTGCGTCGCTCTAAGATCGAGGATGAACCTGCGTCGCTCAAAGATCGAGGATGAACCTGCGTCGCTCTAAGATCGAGAGGATGAACCTGCGTCGCTCTAAGATCGAGAGGATGAACCTGCGTCGCTCTAAGATCGAGAGGATGAACCTGCGTCGCTCTAAGATCGAGGGGATGAACCTGCGTCGCTCTAAGATCGAGAGGATGAACATGCGTCGCTCTAAGATCGAGGATGAACCTGCGTCGCTCTAAGATCGAGAGGATGAACCTGCGTCGCTCTAAGATCGAGGATGAACCTGCGTCGCTCTAAGATCGAGGATGAACCTGCGTCGCTCTAAGATCGAGGATGAACCTGCGTCGCTCTAAGATCGAGGATGAACCTGCGTCGCTCTAAGATCGAGGATGAACCTGCGTCTCTCTAAGATCGAGAGGATGAACCTGCGTCGCTCTAAGATCGAGAGGATGAACCTGCGTCGCTCTAAGATCGAGAGGATGAACATGCGTCGCTCTAAGATCGAGAGGATGAACCTGCGTCGCTCTAAGATCGAGAGGATGAACCTGCGTCGCTCTAAGATCGAGGATGAACCTGCGTTGCTCTAAGATCGAGGATGAACCTGCGTCGCTCTAAGATCGAGGATGAACCTGCGTCGCTCTAAGATCGAGAGGATGAACCTGCGTCGCTCTAAGATCGAGAGGATGAACCTGCGTCGCTCTAAGATCGAGAGGATGAACCTGCGTCGCTCTAAGATCGAGGATGAACCTGCGTCGCTCTAAGATCGAGGATGAACCTGCGTCGCTCTAAGATCGAGGATGAACCTGCGTCGCTCTAAGATCGAGGATGAACCTGCGTCGCTCTAAGATCGAGGATGAACCTGCGTCGCTCTAAGATCGAGAGGATGAACCTGCGTCGCTCTAAGATCGAGAGGATGAACCTGCGTCGCTCTAAGATCGAGAGGATGAACCTGCGTCGCTCTAAGATCGAGGGGATGAACCTGCGTCGCTCTAAGATCGAGAGGATGAACATGCGTCGCTCTAAGATCGAGGATGAACCTGCGTCGCTCTAAGATCGAGAGGATGAACCTGCGTCGCTCTAAGATCGAGGATGAACCTGCGTCGCTCTAAGATCGAGGATGAACCTGCGTCGCTCTAAGATCGAGGATGAACCTGCGTCGCTCTAAGATCGAGGATGAACCTGCGTCGCTCTAAGATCGAGGATGAACCTGCGTCGCTCTAAGATCGAGAGGATGAACCTGCGTCGCTCTAAGATCGAGGATGAACCTGCGTCGCTCTAAGATCGAGGATGAACCTGCGTCGCTCTAAGATCGAGAGGATGAACCTGCGTCGCTCTAAGATCGAGAGGATGAACCTGCGTCGCTCTAAGATCGAGAGGATGAACATGCGTCGCTCTAAGATCGAGAGGATGAACCTGCGTCGCTCTAAGATCGAGAGGATGAACCTGCGTCGCTCTAAGATCGAGGATGAACCTGCGTCGCTCTAAGATCGAGAGGATGAACCTGCGTCGCTCTAAAATCGAGGATGAACCTGCGTCGCTCTAAGATCGAGAGGATGAACCTGCGTCGCTCTAAGATCGAGAGGATGAACCTGCGTCGCTCTAAGATCGAGAGGATGAACCGGCGTCGCTCTAAGATCGAGGATGAACCTGCGTCGCTCTAAGATCGAGAGGATGAACCTGCGTCGCTCTAAGATCGAGAGGATGAACCTGCGTCGCTCTAAGATCGAGGATGAACCTGCGTCGCTCTAAGATCGAGAGGATGAACCTGCGTCGCTCTAAGATCGAGAGGATGAACCTGCGTCGCTCTAAGATCGAGAGGAGGAACCTGCGTCACTCTAAGATCGAGGATGAACCTGCGTTGCTCTAAGATCAAGAGGATGAACCTGCATCGCTCTAAGATCGAGAGGATGAACCTGCGTCGCTCTAAGATCGAGAGGATGAACCTGCGTCGCTCTAAGATCGAGAGGATGAACATGCGTCGCTCTAAGATCGAGGATGAACCTGCGTCGCTCTAAGATCGAGAGGATGAACCTGCGTCGCTCTAAGATCGAGGATGAACCTGCGTCGCTCTAAGATCGAGGATGAACCTGCGTCGCTCTAAGATCGAGGATGAACCTGCGTCGCTCTAAGATCGAGAGGATGAACCTGCGTCGCTCTAAGATCGAGAGGATGAACCTGCGTCGCTCTAAGATCGAGAGGATGAACATGCGTCGCTCTAAGATCGAGAGGATGAACCTGCGTCGCTCTAAGATCGAGAGGATGAACCTGCGTCGCTCTAAGATCGAGGATGAACCTGCGTCGCTCTAAGATCGAGAGGATGAACCTGCGTCGCTCTAAAATC